>NC_066524.1:14256660-14316660 GCF_024679095.1 Eriocheir sinensis
CTTTGTCCAAGTCCAAGTCCAGACGCCCCCCCCTTCCCTTCTTCCTTAGGGGGGGTTGGTTAAGGAGAAGGAGGAGGAGAAGGAGGAGGAGGAGGAGGAGGAGGAGGAGGAAGGGCATGAATAGAGGTAAGGGAGTGCGAATATTGGAAGGGAGAAACAGAGGAGGAGGAGGAGGAGGAGGAGGTTATGGAAGGGAGGGAAGGAATGGACACAGGAGATAAGGGAAGGAAACAAAGGAAGAGAAGGAGAGGAGAGAAAGGAAGGAGGAACGGAAGGAAAATAAGGAATGGAGGAGGAAGAAGGAAATGAAAGAGAAGTAGGATATGGCAAAGATAGAATTCTCTCTCTCTCTCTCTCTCTCTCTCTCTCTCTCTCTCTCTCTCTCTCTCTCTCTCTCTCTCTCTCTCTCTCTCTCTCTCTCACTGCAGATTTTATTATCCGCACATAAACACGAACCTAGATAACACACACACACGCACACACACACACACACACACACACACACACACACACACACACACACACACACACACACACACATATGCCCCCCACTTCCCCCACAATACCCCCACACCTCCCTACCCCCCAGACCCCTATACGTACACGCCCCTCCCACGCACACACACACACACACGCACATAAACAAACAAAACATATACAGTTGCTAAATCACCTGCATCACCTGGCGCCATTTATATCAATTTCGTGAGTTCCGTGAAGCCGTGCGGAGGGATTGACGTCACCTTGACACACCTGGCCAGCGACACACCTGCACACACACTTACAGCAGGGAGCAGGAGGAGGAGCAGCAGGAGGAGAAGGAGGAAAGGTGAAGTGGAAGGAGTATTTGAGGAAGGGGAAAAGAAAGGAGGTAGAGAAAATATTATTATTATTATTATTAGTAGTAGAAGTAGTAGTAGTAGAAGTAGTAGTAGTAGTAGTAGTGGTAGTAGTAGTAGTGATGGTGGTGGTAGTAGTAGTAGTAGTACACGCTGGAAGAAAAACAGCAGGAGGAGAAGGAGGAGGAAGAGGAGGAGGAGGAGGAGGAGGAGGAGAAAGGGTGAAGAGAAAGGAGTAATAAGTGAAGAAATAAAAAGAGAAATAAAGGCAGTAGAATATGCAGAAGGAGAAAGAACAAGAGGAAGAGGAGGAGGAGGAGGAGGAGGAGGAGAGGAGGAGGAGGAAGGAGGAGGGCAGAACCGAGACTGTGGAAGGAATGTGGTCGAGAACGAGGAGGAGGAGGAAGAGGAGGAGGAGGAGGAGGAGAAAAAGAACAACACATTTATAAGAAGGAGAAGGAGGGAGAAGAATAAATTAGCGAGAGAAAATTGAAAATAAAAATAGAACATTTATGAGGTCGATGAACGAAGGAGGGGAAATGAATAACAGGAGGAGGAGGAGGAGGAGGAGGAGGAGGAGGAGGAGGAGGAGGAGGAGGAGGAGAAGGAGGAGGAATGAATCGAGTGGAAGCAAGGAATGTAAAGAACGTAGAAGAGAAGCATGAATGAAAATAAACAAAGATGAATGGCAAGAAAAAAAAGGAAGAGAAGGAGGAAGAGGAGGAGAAGAAGAAAAGTGAAGAAGATGAAGAGGAATAGAATGAGAAGCGAAAGGAAGAAGGGGAGGAGCTATAAAAAAAAGAGGAGGAGGAAGAGGAAGAGGAAGAGGAGGAGGAATAAGTTATAGTTGGCGAAGTGGCTGTGAATAAGGGAGGAGAGGAGGAGGAGGAGGAGGAGGAAGAGGAAGAAAAGGGAACAGAGGAAATGGTGAGAAAAATAGAAAATGTAAAAGAAAAAGAAGATAATGAAAAAGAAGAATAAGAAGAGAGAGAGATGAATAAGTTAAGGGAGGAGGGAAAGAAGAAAGAGGAGGAGAAAGCAGAAGAGAAAGAAAAAAAAGGGAGCAGATGGATAGTGGAAAAAGAATAAGAAAAATAGGAGAAAATGGATGACGAATAAGGGAAAAGAGAGAGAGAGAGAGAGAGAGAGAGAGAGAGAGAGAGAGAGAGAGAGAGAGAGAGAGAGAGAGAGAGAGAGAGAGAGAGAGAGAGAGAGAGAGAGAGAGAGAGAGAGAGAGAGAGAGAGAGAGAGAGAGAGAGAGAGAGAGAGAGAGAGAGAGAGAGAGAGAGAGAGAGATGAGTGAGTAACGATGGGTGTGGTTTGTGTGGGTGTGGAGAGAAAGGGGAGGGAAGGGGAGGTAAAGGGGGGGAGGGGGGGAGAGAAATATGTCCCGGCAGGTCATTGATTTGTCGTCTTCGTAGAAAAATTGGCGACGGACGCGACGGAAATATTGATCATGTGTTCGTAAATGTCTCTCTCTCTCTCTCTCTCTCTCTCTCTCTCTCTCTCTCTCTCTCTCTCTGCTTGTTCGTTTGTTTGCATTTCTGAAAACTTCCAAATATCCGAAAAAAACAGGTAAACACTCATAAAAAAACACGTATAATTCCAGTTCTTGATCCATACACACACACACACAAACACACACACACACACACGAGCACACACCAACAAAAACAAGCTAACAAGAACAAACTAGAGAAAAAAACACTAAAAAATTCAATTAGGTGAATGAATGTCGAGAGAAAGAGAGAGAGAGAAGGAGAAGGAAAAGGAAATAGATACAGGCAATAATAACAATAAAAATACTACTACTAATAACAAAAATAAAGATAAACAAAACAGAAAATAAAAACCTATCAACACACGAAAGAGAAAATTAATAATATACTGAAAAAATCGCTTGATCCTCCCCTTAATTAGTGTTCTTCATGTTTAAATTACCCATGAGAACAGCTGAAAAAAGATGCATGAGGAGGAGGGGTGAGGAGGAGGAGGAGGGGGGAGAGGGAATGGGTGGGGAAGAGGAGGAATGAAGGAGAGGAGAACTGGAGCGGTTAGGGGAGAAAAGGGAGGGGGTAAAGGAGTAGAAGGAAGGGGGTAAAGGGAGAGAAGGGATGGAGTAATGAGGTAGGAATAGGGAAAAGGGAGGAGAAGGGAGGGGGTGAGAGAAGAATGGATAATGGGGGGAAATGGAGGAAAGAAATGAAGGGGAAAGTGAGGAGGGGAGAGAGAGGATGTGGTAAAGGGGGTAGGGAATGGGGAGAAAGGAGAAGGGAGGGGGAGTGAGGGATGGGGGTAGGGAAGAGAGAAAGGGGTTGAAGGGAAAGGGGGGAAGGAAGGGCGTACAGGAGAGAGGGGTCAACATTTTTAGTGTGTTATGAATGACTTGACGGCGAAAAATAATTGAATAAACTTGAAGAATTTTTGTTGTTGAATTAGATTTGTGTTGTTGTTGTTGTTGTTGTTGTTGTTGTTGTTGTTGTTGTTGTTGTTGTTGTTGTTGTTGTTATGTTCTTTGTCTTCAGTATTTCTTCTTTCTTTGCCTTTCTTCTAGTGCCATTTTTCTCTACTCTTCTTTTCTCTCTCTCTTTGTCTTCTTTCTTCAATCTTTTCCTTCTTTTTTTACTCCTCTGCTTCGTATTCCTATTCTTCTCTTTAATTCTTCTTCCTGCTTTCCCTTTTTTTTTCTTTATTTTCTTCACTTCCTTCCTCTTAGTCTTCCTTCCATTTTCTTCCTTCTTATCCTCTTCTTTCTTTGTCTCCTCTTTCTTCTCTCATTCTTCCTCTTTCGTAACTACTTTTCGTCTTCATTTTCCCTCTTCCTCCTCCACTTCCTTTGTCTATTCTTCCTCACTTCCCTCCTCCTTTTCTTCCTCTCCCTTCCCTCCAAACCCTTCAAACCCTTCCTCTTTCTTCTTCCCCAGTAATAACATCCTTCCCCATTTCCCTCATCCTTCCCCTTTTCTTTTTTCTCCATTCCCCAACCTTCATTACCCATTTCTTCCCTTTTCCTCTCCTCAGAATCCCTTAACCCTTAACTTTTTTCACATTTCCTCGCCCTTCGACTAATTCTCCATTTCTCCCATTTCTTTCTCTCCTCCTCTCACTTGAATACACGCCCCCTTCCCTATTCCCCAAGTAAATAAAGCCTCCCCTTCCATTTCCCCATTCCCCATCTACATTACTCTCCCTTCTCTTCCCACTCCCCAAGTCCCTTTTCTCCTCCCCTTTCCTTCCTCATCTGTCACATTATTTTCTCTCCCATTTCTTTTTTTCTTCTTCTCTCTCCTAAATAGATACTGTTTCCTGTCTTCTCCCCTTTCTTCCTCAACTCTTTCCTTTCCTTCCTTCCTTACCTACTTCTCTCCTTCCTTCCTTCCTTCCTTCCTTCCTTCCATCCTCCTCCTCCTCCTAATCCTCTTCAACCAATTTCTCACTTTCCTTGTTTCTGTACCCAACAAACAACCTAACTCCTTGTCCTCCTCCTCCTCCTCCTCCTCTCCTCCTCCTCCTCGTTCTCCTCCTCCTTCTCAGCTCAAATCCAGGACCTATTGATCACGTGACTCTGGCCTCCTCCGGGTTCAGGGAAAGGAAGGTGGAGGAGGAGGAGGAGGAGGAGGTGGAGGAGGTGGAGGAGGAGGAGGAGGCGTTCGTCATTTCAACATTCCACTAAGATTCGCGTCCCTTCGGTTCTTCTATAAATTCGACACTCCTCCTCCTCCTCCTCCTCCTTCTTCCTCCTCCTCCTCCTTCTTCTTATCTTCCTCCTTTTCCTCCTCCTTCTATAAACCTTTGTTGCGTTGCGTCATATGTGTGTGTGTGTGTGTGTGTGTGTGTGTGTGTGTGTGTGTGTGTGTGTGTGTGTGTGTGTGTGTGTGTGTGTAATTTGATGCTGGTTTATTTCTCTCCTCTATTTTCTTCCTTCCTCTTCTTTTTTCTTCCTCTTCTTCTTCACATTCTTCTTCATCCTCTTCTTTTTCTTCTTCTTTGTCTTCTACCTTTTCTTTTTCTTTTTCTTCCTCCTCCTCCTCCTCCTCCTCCTCCTCCTCCTCCTCTTCTTCTTCCTCTTCCTCTTCTTCTCGAAACACATTGATTCAGATTATTAAGAAGAAAACGAAGAAATCTGAGTTATTTATTTACGACATATCCATCAGTCCTTCCACGAACACACACACACACACACACACACACACACACACACACACACACACACACACACACACACACGGCATACCACCTCCACCTCCTCCGCCATCACCAAAAACAATAACAATAACAACAACAACAACAGCGATATCACCAAAATCCTCACCACCACCATGACCACCACCACTACCACCACCACCAACAACAACAACAACAACAATGCCATTCTTTTTTTCCTTCGCATTCTTCTTCTCTCTCTCCTTGTTTGTCTTCCTTCTTTATTTCTTGTGCTGTTTTTTCATTTTCTTCTCCTCCTCCTCCTCCTCCTCCTCCTCCTCTTCCTCCTCCTCCTCCTCCTCCAGCTTCTTCTCTCTCTCTCCTCCCCTTCTTCCTTCCTTTCTTCTTTGCTCATGTTTTCTTCTTTCCCCTCTTTCCTCTCGTTCTCTATCCTTTTCTTTCTTCCTCCTCCTTTTCTTCTTCTCTTCTTCCTTTTCCTCCTTGTCCTCTTTCTGTTTCTTCCTTCCTCCTCCTCCTTCTTCCTTTCTCGATTTTCTCCTTCATCTCCTTCACTTCCTCCTACTGATCTTCTTCCTCCTCCTCCTCCTCCTCCTCCTCCTCCTCCTCCTCCTTCTCCTCCTCCTCCTTCTCCTCCTCCTGGATTGTCTCTCGCACCATTTCCTTCTCCGGGCCACTCATTCCCCTCACCTCCTCCTCCTCTTCCCCTTCCCTCCCCTTCCTCTCTCCTCCCCTCCCCCCATTCACTCCAATTCTCCCTTCACCCTATTCCCGCCAAGCACCCATTTATACCCTTCTCCCCTGTACCCTTTCCTCTCCTCTCCTCCCCTTCTCTCCCCTTCCTCCTCTCCCTCTCCCTCTCTCTGTCTTTGTTCGTTTTCCTCCTCCTCCTCCTCCTCCTCGCCCTCCTACTGGTTTTGGGAAGAGTAAGACGGAGGAAAGAGGAGGAGGAGGAGGAGGAGGGATTGAAGCAGCAAGCGTGGAGTATTATCCGATGCAGGAAGAAAAGGAAGAGGAGGAAGAATGAAATCTGCAAAGTAAGAGGAAAGAAGAAGAAAGAGGAGGAAAGGAAGAAAGCAAAGAAGGAATACAAATAAAAAGAGAGAGAGTGAAATAGGACAAGAGGAGTGGGAGGAGGAGGAGGAGAGTAAATAAAAGGAAGAGAAGAAAAGATGGAAGAAAGAAGAGAGGGCAGTGAAGGAAACATGAATGGAAAGAAGAGGAAGAGGAAGAGAAAGAAGAGGAAATGCATAACGATGAAAATGAAGGAAGAGGGAAAAAAAGAGCAACTAAGGAAAGAGAAGTCACAAGAAAAAATGGATTAAGAGGAAAAAGAGGAAAATCAAGAGGAAAATAAAAAGAATGAGGAGGAAATGAAGAGGAAAATAATCAAGAAGAAAAACAAAAACAGGAAAAGCAAGAGCAAAAACAAGAGGAAGAGGAAAATCAAGAGTTAGAGGAGAATCAAAAGGAACATAAAGAGGAAGATGAAAATGAAGAGGGAAGTAAGAGGAAAAAGAGGAAAATCAGGAGGAAAAGCAAAATAAAGAGGAGAAACATGATGAGAAAGAGGAAAGGGAATTGCAAAGACAAGAAGAAGAGGAAAATAAGGAGGAAAAGGAAAATCAAGAGGAAACACATGAAGAGGAAAAGCAAGAGGAAAGACAAGAGGAAGAGGAAAGTTAAGGGGAAAAGGTAAATCAAGAGGAGAAACATGATGGACAGGAAGAAAAGCAGGAGCACAGACAAGAGGAAGAGGAAAACAAGAGGAAATCAAGAGGAAAACCAAGAGGAAATCAAGAGGAAAATGAAAAGGAAAACCAAGAGGAAAATGAAGAGGAAAACCAAGAGGAAATCAAGAGGAAAATGAAGAGGAAAACCAAGAGGAAATCAAGAGGAAAATGAAGAGGAAAACCAAGAAGAAATCAAGAGGAAAATGAAGAGGAAAACCAAGAGGAAATCAAGAGGAAAATGAATAGGAAAACCAAGAGGAAAATCAAGAGGAAGAAAAGGAAAGTTAAGAAAAATCAAGAGGAAAAAAGAGGAATTTTTTTTTTTTAAAAGAGGAAAATCAACAGGAAAAGAACATAACAAAGGAAAGAAAAATCAGAAAAGAGGAAAGTCAATATATAAAGTAGGAAAATCAAGAGGAGGGAAAAGAACACAAAAGAAAGCCAAGAGGAAACCAAGAGGAAGAGGAGCAAGGGTTCGAGGGGGCTTCGAGGCGGACGCGAACCCTGAACCGAGCCAGCTGAGACCCTTGAAGCTCACCGCGAGGAAGAGGAAGAGGAAAAGAAAAAAAAAGAAAGAAAAAAAAGAAAAGAAAAAAAAGAGGAGCCGGATCGCCAACGAGGAAACTTTCGTCATATTCATTCCACGGCTGTTTCGATCCCCCCCCCTCCCCCTCCCCTCCTCCTTCCTCTTCCTCCTCTTCCCTCCCTCCCCTTTGCCCCTCTCACTCCCTTCCTTCTGCAATACAACCACCCACTTTCCTCTTCCTCCTCCTCCTCCTCCTCCTCCTCCTCCTAATCTTTCCTCTCCCTCTTTCTTCTCTCCTCTCTACACTATCTTCTTCCTCCTTTCTTCGTTCCCCCTTGAAGGAAGATAATAATGATAAAAATGATGAGAATAATGATGAGAAAATGATGATGATAACAATGAGATGATGATGTTGGGGGTAACTTTTGACAATCAGATCAGAAAAAAATAAAGAAAAGAAGCTGTTGAAATATGAGGAAGAAGAGAAGCAAGAGGAAAATTAAGAGGAGAAAAAGGAAGAAGAGAAAGAAGAAGAGAAACAATAGAGGGAAGAATAGGAGGAAGAGGAGTAAAGAAGAGAAACAATACAAAAATAACATGAGGAAAAGAATAAAAAAAACGAGAACTGAAATGAGGAGGTCGAGGGAGGAGGAAAGGGAAGAAGAAGAGGGTGAAGGGAGCAAGAGGGGGAGGAAAGGGGGAAATGAAAACAAAGATGATGGGACACAGCGAAGAAGAGGAAAGAAAGGGGGAAGAGGGGGTAAAAAGGGAGGACGCAGGGAGAGAGGGAAAAGAAAGAGAAGGAGGAAGGGGGTAAAAAGCCGGGAATGAAGGGAGAGGGGAAAGAGGGGGAGGGGGGGAGGGGGTCATTCGTCAAGGTTTGGTTATTTAATTAGCAGGTGAAGTTTGTGTCGTCTTAAGGGAACTTTGGCGCCAAAAAGTGAGAAATACTCCTTAGACACACCAAACGAAGGGGGGAGGAGGAGGAGGAGGAGGAAGGAGGAAGGAGGAAGAAGAATGAATAATGTAAAGTTCTGTGTGTGTGTGTGTGTGTGTGTGTGTGTGTGTGTGTGATTCTTCCCTTACTTGAGTTTGCAATTTCTTCCCTCCTCCTCCTCTTCCTCCTCCTCCTCCTCCTCCTCCTCCTCCTCTTCGTAATACTCCTTTGGTCTTTGTCGCATTTTATATTTTGTGTGATTTCTTTTTGTTCTTCGCTCCGTTTCCAGTTTTTGCTCATTGTTCTCTCTCTCTCTCTCTCTCTCTCTCTCTCTCTCTCTCTCTCTCACCAAATCCGTCCTTAGGCACCTTTGGATAAATTGGTTTGAAGTTTTATCACTGTCTGGGAATTGGGAGAGAGAGAGAGTGAGAGAGAGAGAGTGTGAGAGTGAGATAGCAATTTTGGTCTTTAATCAGGAAAGTTTCGCAGTAAAATGAGGTGAGAATTTGACGGAATGAATCAGAGTTAATCAAGAGAGAGGGAGGGAGAGAGAGAGACAGAGAGAGGGAGAGAGAGAGAGGGAAGCAGTTAACTTGACTGACTGATTCTCTCTCTCTCTCTCTCACACACACACACACACACACACACACACACATTCTCTCTTTCCTTTCTCTCTCTTCGTCTCCACACACACACACACACACACACACACACACACACACCACACTCCCAAGACACTTTCTGAGGACTCTTAGGACCAGCGAGGAAAGATTGGCTGCAGGAGGAGGAGGAGGAGGAGGAGGAGGAGGCACACTACAACAGGCTCTCTATAAATAGTAAACACAAGCAGGTAAGAATGGAAAAGTTTGACAGGTGTTGATAGTAGTAGTAGTAGTAGTAGTAGTAGTAATAGTAGTAGTAGGCCGTGACGTAAAAAAAAAGAAAAAAAGTAGCAGTAGTAGTAGTAGTAGTAGTAGTAGTAGTAGTAGTAGTTGTTGTTGTTGTTGTTGTGGTATTTGATTTCACACACAATCCCTCCCTTTCTCTTCCCTTCCTTTCTTTCTTTTCTCCCTTCCTTTCTTTCCCTCTCCTTTCCTTTTATTCCATCCCTTCCCTTCCCTTCCCTTCCCTTCCCTCCCCACCCCTTCCCTTCCCTTCCCTTCCCTTCCCATCCCTTCCCGTCCCTTCCCTTCCTGTCCCGTCCCTTCCCTTCCCTTCCTTTCCCTTCCCATCCCTTCCCTTCCTTTCCCTTCCCTTCCCTTCCCTTCCCTTCCCTTCCCTTCCACTTTAGAATAACACAAAAGAACATTTTCATATATATATTTTTTTCCCACACTTTCCTTTCTCGCTCCGCTAAAAACAACAAGAAAAAAAGAAAACAAAAACAACACCTTACCGCTTGTGGGAATAAACGCGGATGAAGACAACGAAAAAAAAGAAAAAGAAAAAAAGTAGAATGTAAAAAAAAAAAGAAAAAAAAAGAGGTGTTAGTGGTGGTGGCGGTGGTGATGATGGTGGTGGAGATGAGGGTGGAAAGGAAACACTCATCATTTAGTCATTCATCTCCACTCATCTCCTCCTCCTCCTCATCATCATCATCTTTTTTTCTCAATTATCTTTCCTTATCTTTTTTCCTTTTCTTTCTTCCTATCTCCACCTATCCTCCTTCTCCTTCTACTTCCCTCTTCATATTCTTCTCATGTCTCTTCTCCTCCTCTTCTCTTCTCTTCCTCCCTTCTTCTTCCTCTTCCCCTTTCTCTTTCAACTATCTTTCCTTATCTCACTTTCTCGCTTTCCCTCTGTCTCCTTCTACATTCTCTTCATCTTCTCTTACTTCTCATGTCTCCCCTGTCTTCTCCTCTCCTCCCTTCCTCCCTTCTTCCTCTTCCCCTTTCTCCTTCATTTATCTTCCCTTCTCACTTTCTCGCTTTCTTTCTATCTCCTACCATTCTCTTCATCTTCTCTTACTTCTCATGTCTTCCCTGTCTTCTCCTCTTCTTCCCTCTCCTCCTTCCTTCCTCCCTTCTCCCTCTTCCCCATTCTCTAAGAGGCTGACAAGAGGGTCCAATTTACTGAGTCATTCCCTCAATTTTTCTTTATACATCAATAATAAAGAGGAGAAAATGACCTTATTACATGAACTCATTCACTCTTCCTCTTACTTCTTCCTCTTCCTTCTTTCTTCCCCTTTCTCTTCTCCTTCTCTTCCTCTTTTTTTGTTTTCCATTTTTTTCATTCACTTCCTCGTATTTTTTTTCATTTTCTGTTCATTGTTTTCTCTTCCTCACGTTCTCTTTTCATCTCTCCCTCTTCTTCTTCCTCCTCCTCTTCCTCTTTCTCTGTCTTTCCCTTTCCTTTTCATCTTCCTTCTTTTTTTCTTTCCTCTCCTTCAATGCATATTGTTTGGTTGACCTGTTTCTCCATTATTGCTCTCCCCTCCTCCTCCTCCTCCTCCTCCTCCTCCTCCTTCTTCTCCTCCTCCTCCTCCTCCTCCTCGCCTGTTCTTTTTCTTCTTTTCCTTCCTTTCTTCCCTCCTTTCCTTTTTTGTTTTTTCCTTCCTTCCTTCCTTCCTTCCTTCCTCCTCCTCCAACACCTCCTCCTCCTCCTCCACTCCATTACGAATTCTCCTTCAACCTCATCCCTTTACCTCTCCTCCTCCTCCTCCTCCTCTTCCTGAAGCCGGAAGGATGGAATGGAGGAGATAGAAGGAATGAGAGAGAGAGAGAGAGAGAGAGAGAGAGAGAGAGAGAGAATATCCTCCCCCCCCCACCATAACACTACACACAAACAAAAGACAGTAGACGATTCCAAAAGCAAAGAGAGTCAGATCCTCTTTATACAGGCATATTGATACTCCTCTGGTGAAAGAATGGCGACGCTGGTTGACTCTTGCATTAGGGAACGGGACAGTTATATAGAGATGAGCTAGAGTAGAAAGCCGTGTGCAGCGAGGGCGTAGGAGGGATGAAGAGCAGTTAGCAGGTTCAGAAGAGCAGTTACCATGGAAATACCGATAAAAGATAGAGAGGGAAGCAACATTGCGGCGGAATTTAAGAGGTAGAAGGTAGAAAGTAAGAGGAGGGGAGCTGATGAGGTGAAAGGCCTATGACTCTACTCTGTCTAAAGGGAAGGAAAGAGGAGGAGGTGGAGGGAGAGGGGGAGGAGGAGGAGGAGGAGGAGGACCAGAAAGGGTGATAGAAGGGAAGATGAGGGAAGGAGGGAAAGTAGTTAAACCAGGATGGAAGAAAAAGGAAGGAAAGGAAGGAGGGAGGTGGAGTAAAAGGGTTATGAGGAGGCGTAAGAAGGGAAAGGAGAAAAAAACTGGAAAGGAAAGGAAAAGGGAAAAAGGAAGGAAGGATAAAGTGGAAGGAAATGAAGGAGGGATACAGAGAATAAAGTGAATAAGGGAGGCAGAAAGAAAGTTAAAGGAGAAAAAAATGAATGAAGGATAAAGGCAGAAAGAACAGGAGGAGGAAAGAAAACAAGATAGAAGAAGAACAAAAAAAAAAAAAAATAGAGAGGAAGGAGAAGCAGAAGATAGGAGGGAAAAAGTAGGAAGAAAAAGAAGATGGAAATAAAGGAGAAAGCAGAAAAAAATAAACAAATCAGAAAGAAAAGTAAAACGAAATGAAACGAGAAACATAAAAATAAGAAAAAAAGGAGAAAGGCAAAGAAGGAGGAGGAGAGTGGCGTGGGATAGGCGGCGTCGTGATAAAGAAGAAAATAAGATAGGAAACAGAAGAAAAAAAATAGGAAGGAAGAGGTAGTGGAAGGAAAATGAAAGAAGAGGGATAAAGGAAAATTAAAAAGGATAAAAAAAAAAACAGATAAAGAGGAGAGAGGCGTGGTGAGGCGGCATCGTGCAGGGAGGGACTCGTCAGGAAGGAACCCGCGCCGTTGGTGACCCAGAAGGCGAGGCTCTTTGAAGGGACGGGTGAGAGCGAGGCCTGGGAGTCAACAGCCGAGGCGACGGGACATCAAAGTGCTAAGGTTCGTATTTTCAAACATTTCATCGGCCAAGTTCACGTATTTGACAAAGCATTCGTGGGAGTTTGGGGCATTTCCAGGGGTAGTTTCCTGACCCTGGTGGTAGTTTGACCCTTCTTCTGTATCATAAGACTTAAAAAAACACTCATTAGAAGTCGATTGATCCCCTGTTTGACCTTTAAAAATAGTTGAAGTGAGAAGGGAAAGTGTCTTATTCCCTTCAACTGCCCCCATCAACCACCACCACCACCACCACCACTACCTCCACCTTCACCTCCATACTGCCTATCCACTTCTACATCTTCCTCCTCTTCGTCATCATCCTCATCATCCTCATCCACATTCTCAGTCCACCTCTTCAGCTGTTTCCCTTATCTCCCCTTTATCTCTTCTTAAATACCTCCTCCTATTAGTATTTATCTTCCTATTTGCCCAACCTTTTTTGTATTTCTTTCCTACCTGTTCCCTCTTTCCTACTTACCTAATTGCCTCCCCTAACTCCTTACCTATCTACCCAGACCAATATCTACCTACCTACCTTTCCCTCTTACCTATTCCTTGCTTACCTAATCTCTCCCTTTCCACTCTACCAATCCCCCTCTACCTTTCTCCTTTCCTCTCCTTTCTTTCTTTCTTTCTTTATTTATTTATTTTCGTTATTCTCGTCCTTCCTTTCATCTTCTCTTCCTCCATTTCTCCCTTCAGTTATTTTTTCTTTCATTTAATTTTTCCTTCTTTCCCTCATCCTTCCTTTATTCTTCCTTTCATTCCCTTTCTTCTTCCTTCTGTCCTTCTCCCTTCCTTCCTTCCTTCCTCCCTCTCCCCTACCACCACCACCAACACCACCACTTCCGCCGTCACTAACATCTGCCTCCCTGACTGGTTGACTGACTGACTGGCTGACTGGTTGACTGACTGGTTCATTCACGTCGTCTTTGGCTCGTCAGGGTTCGACTCAGCCTGTTTCGAAGCTTCGTTTGATTTGGGTTTATTTCGTGTTTCTTTATTTTCTTTTTTCTATTTTTCCTTTTTCGAATATATATTTTTTAGGGGTTTATATATATTTTTTTCTATTATTTATCGGACTGTTGCTATGTTTTGATTCTCTCTCTCTCTCTCTCTCTCTCTCTCTCTCTCTCTCTCTCTCTCTCTCTCTCTCTCTCTCTCTCTCTCTCTCTCTCTCTCTCTCTCTCTCTCTCTCTCTCTCTCTCTCTCTCTCTCTCTCTCTCTCTCTTCACATTTCCGCTTTCCTCTCTCCTCCTCTTTCATGCATCGGTTCCTTCCACTTCCCTCTTCCTTGTTTTCTCCTCCTCCTCCTCCTCCTCCTCCTCCTCCTCCTCCTCCTCCTCCTCCTCCTCCTCCTCCTCCTTCCCTTCTTCCTCCTCTTCTCGCCTTTTGCTTCCTCCTGTTTCATATCTCCATTCTCCTTCCATTCTGTCTTTTCCCTCGTGTATGATATTCTCTCTCTCTCTCTCTCTCTCTCTCTCTCTCTCTCTCTCTCTCTCTCTCTCTCTCTCTCTCTCTCTCTCTCTCTCTCTCTCTCTCTCTCTCTCTCTCTCTCTCTCTCTCATATTTCTCTTTATTGGACTTTCTTCCTTTGCTTCTGTTTCGTACGTTTTCTTGGTTTTCATCCTTTATTACTTGTTTCCTTCCTTCCTTCTTTCACGCCTTTTCTTCCTTCTTTCTTTTTAACATTTCTTCCTTCTCTTCTTCTTTTTCTTTGTCCTCATCTTTCCTTTCATCTTTTCTTCTCTTTTTTTCCTTCTTTCATTTCCTCTTCTGGCTTCTTCCTTTCTTCTTTCTTTCTTTCTTCCTTCCTTCCTTCCTTCCTTCCTTCCTTCCTTCCTTCCTTCCTTCCTTCCTTCCTTTCTTTCTTTCTTTCTTTCTTTCTTTCTTTCTTTCTTTCTTTCTTTCTTTCTTTCTTTCTTTCTTCCTTCCTTCCTTCCTTCCTTCCTTCCTTCCTTCCTTCCTTCTTTCCTTCTTTCTGCCCTTTTCTTCTTGTTATTTCTCTCTTTTTCCCATTGATATTTCATCCTTCCTTCCTTCCTTCCTTCCTTCCCTTTTTCCTTTCCTTTCTTCTTTCTTTCATTCCTTCCATTTTTCCATCGTTCTTCTTTTTCTTCCTTCATTTTCCTTCTTTCTTTCCTCATATCTCTCCTTCTCTTCTTTCTTTCTTTCTCTCCCTTCTTCTCTTCCTTCCCTCTTCTCTTCTTGCACTTTTCAATCTTTCTTTCCTTTCATATCCCTTCTCCCTTTCTTCCTCCTTCATTCTCTCGTTCACATTTTTCCTTCCTTCTCTCCCTCCCTTCGCTCTTCCTTCCTTTCTCTACCTCCGTCTTCTCTCCTTTCCTCCCTCTTCTCTCCACACGCAAGAGGAAATAATAATCTGGAAGGGCGAAAATTGCTTCTTCGATTTTGATTGTCACTTTTTTTTTTACTGTTGTTGTTGTTGTTGTTGTTGTTGTTGTTGTTGTTGTTTTCTTCGTTTCTCGTTATTGTTATGTTGGTTTTCTTTTTTTTTATTCTCTCTCTCTGTCTCTCTCCTTTAATGTGTGTGTGTGTGTGTGTGTGTGTGTGTGTGTGTGTGTGTGTGTGTGTGTGTGTGTGTGTGTGTCAATTTTTTTTCGGCCCATTAGCCACCAATTTTTACCTCCAATTTAACTCTCACTGATTTATTCTCCTCCTCCTCCTCCTCCTCTTCCTCCTCCTTCTCCTCCTCCTCTTTCTCTTCCTCTTCCACAATCCCTTCATCTCATTTCCATTCTCATTTATTTACTTTCTTCTACTCCTATGTTATTCCTCTTCCTCTTCTTCCTCTTCTTCCTCCTCCTCCTCCTAATCAATCCTTTCTCCTTACTCATCCTGTCTCCTGATTTCCATTTTCATTTCTTTCCCAACTCTTCCTCATAAATTGCTCCTCCTCCTGCTCCTCCTCTTCCTCCTCCTCTTCCTCCCCCCCCCCAAAAAAAAAAAAAAAAATCTCACCACTTCCGGCTCATTCTCGATTTTTTCCCCAGACCGAACTTTTTTCCCTGCATTTTTTCCCCAAACAGACAATTTTGCCCCAGATTGCTAAAAGCGATTAGTTCCATCAGGGAATTGAGGCGAATATTTAGCCTTCCATTTCAATATTTTTTTTCACCCGCTAGCTACTTTTTTTCTTTCTTTTTTTTCTATTATATTTTAGAGCTTTTAATATTTTCATCGTTTTTTTGTTACTTTTCACACGCTCTCTCGCTTATTATTTCTTTCTTTTCTTTCTTTTCTTTCTTCTATTTCTCTTTCTCTTCCTTTCTTTCTCTTTTTTCTCACTCTTCTTATTCCTCCTCCTTTTCCTTTTATTCCTTTTCTTTCTTTTCTTTCTTCTACTTCTCTTTCATCTCCTTTTATTCTCCTTTTTTCCCTCTTCTTATTCTTCCTCCTTCTCCTCCTTTTCTCTCTTTTCTTTCTTTTCTTTCTTGTACTTCTCTTTCTCTTCCTTTCTTTCTCTTTTTTCTCCCTCTTCTTATTCCTCCTCCTTTTCCTTTTATTCCTTTACTTTTTTTTTTTCTTCTTCTCTTCTCTTTCATCTTCTTTTTTTCTACTTTTTTCCCTCTTCTTATTCCTCCTCCTCCTCCTCCTCCTCCTTTTTTTCCTTTCCTTCTGCTATATATATTAATGGTATTTTCTATCACTTATTTTATTTATTTTCATTTCTTTTTCTATTGTATCTTAGAGCTTTAAATTTTTCCTTCGTTTTCTTTGTTTTCACCCACCACTTTTTTTTGGAGGAGGAACTTTCCTATATATATTTATTTCATTATCTTTTCTCTCCTCTGTATTTTCATTCTCTTCCTTTCCCTTCCTCTTTCTCTCCTCCTCCTCCTCTTTCTTTTGTTTCCATTTTCTTGTTTCTCTTCTTCGTTTTTATTTTTTTCTCTCCTTACCTTCTCTCTTATTTTTTTTCTTTCCTTTTTTCTATTTTATTTTAGCGCTTTACAAAATTTTCCCTCGTTTTCTGTTAGTTTTCACCTCCATTCTTGTTTTTTTTTTGGAAGGGGGAACTGTGCTATATATATTAATGGTATTTTCTACATTTAATTTTCTTTTCTCTCGATCATTATTTTCTCTTATATGTGTGTTGTCCAATCTGCTTCATTAAAATGCTCGGCTCTAAAATGAGTTAATTCGCCTGTTTTTCCCTTTTTTTTTCATTTATTTCTGTGTTTTTTTCTTGTGTTTTTCGAGCGACGGGAAATTTGTCATATAATTACGAAACAAATAATAAAAGAGATATCATTAATGTTTTTGTGTTTTATTGAAGTGTAATTATAATGGCGTGCAAAAAGACTTAAAATATATTCATTGCATATTAGAGAGAATTCATGAGGTAGAGATAGATAGATAAATGGATACAGATATATACAGATTCATAGGATAGATAGATAGATATAGAGGCACAAATAAGACGGAATGATAGAGATAGAGATTCAATAGATACATAGATAGATAGATACACAAAAAGAGATTCAAAATAAAAATAGATAGATAGACAGATACATAGACAGATTAAAAATAGATAGAGATTGATACAGACATACAAACAGACAGACAGACAGACAGACAGACAGACAGACTCGCTCCCTCCCTGACCATTGCATCGCTTCCCCTTTCTCGCTCGCCTCAAAGGGAATAATAACAAAAAAACAAACAGACATTAAAAGGAAAACCACAGCCACCATTTTACACACACACACACACACACACACACACACACACACACACACACACACACACACACACACACACAGGTAAGTCATCAATTACTCAACAGGTGAAAATAGGCATCTGTGTTTACCTGGCTCATTAATTTTCAACCAGGTAAGTCTCTCTCTCTCTCTCTCTCTCTCTCTCTCTCTCTCTCTCTCTCTCTCTCTCTCTCTCTCTCTCTCTCTCTCTCTCTCTCTCTCTCTCTCTCTCTCTCTCTCTCTCTCTCTCTCTCTCTCTCTCTCTCTCTCTCTCTCTCTCTCTCGCTTTACACCTGGTTGGATGCAGGAAGGTAAGGTATGGAGGAAAGGAAGGAGGGAAGGTAGGAAAGGTAGGAAGGGAGGAAGAGGAAGGTGATAGGTGGGGAAGGAAGGAGAGGTAAGGGAAGGGAGATTAGGGGAAGGGAAGGGAAAAAAGGAGGAAATTAAAGAAGGTAGGAAGAGGAAAAAAGAGGTGAGATGGAGATGGATGGGCAGGTAAAGGAAGGGAAGGAAAGAAAAGGGAAGCAAGAGGAAGAAAAGGAGAGAAGGAGAGAAGGGAGATAAGGGGAGGTGAAGGAAGGCAAGGAGAAGCGAGGAAAAGGAAGAGGAGGGAAGGGGAGGTAAGGAAGGGGAGACAAGGTAATACAAGCTAAAGGCAGGTAACGGAAAGGGAAAGGAAGGGAGAGGAGGGGGGAAGAGGCAAAAGGAAGGTAAGGGGAGGGAGGGCAGGTAAGGGAGGAAAAGGGTCGAAATCACAAAAATCAGTGAGGTATGAATGGTATGATCTTGATAGAAGGGTTGTGATAGGTGAGGCGCTTTGATGGTGAGGGGAGGAGGGAGGAAGAGGGAAGAAGAGAGGAGGAGGAGGAGAGAAAGAGGAGGAAGGAAGAGTGAGCAAAAAGGAAGAGATTTAAAAGGAGGAGTGAAGGATTGAGGAAAGGAAGGGCTGTAAAGAGAGAGAGAGAGAGAGAGAGAGAGAGAGAGAGATCAAAACGTCAGGTCGTGAATTAGTCAGCAACTCTCACTCTTACTAATCGTCTCTCTCTCTCTCTCTCTCTCTCTCTCTTTTCCCAGAACTCTTGGCATTTTCTTCTTACTCTCTCTCTTAAATGTCTTTCATCTTCTTTTTCTTGATAATTTCGAGTCTCATCATGTATTTTTTTCTTCTTTCTTCTTCTCCCTCCTCCTCCTCCTCCTCCTCCTCCTCCTCATTTTTCTTCCTTCTCCTTCTCCTCTTGTTACTTTCCTACTTCTACTTCTTGTTTTTCCTTTTCCTTTTTTTTTATTTTCCTCTTATTTCACCTCCTCCTCCTCCTCCTCCTCCTCCTCTTCTGTTTCCTTCTACTATTTCTATTTCTTTTTCATTTTCTTTTCTGCGTCCTTTTTTATTTTACTTCTCTTCTTACTCCCTCTCCCTTTCTTCCTCCTCCTCCTCCTCCTCCTCCTATCTCCTCTTCCTGTCTCATTCTTCTCATTTTTATTCTTGTTCCACTCATCCATTTTCTTTCTTGTTTGTGTAAGTTGACTCTCTTTCATCTCCCTTTTTTTCTTCCTCCTCCTCTCCTCCTCCTCTTCATCCTTTTTTCCTTTCTCCCTCCTTTCTCTTTTTTTCCTCCTCTCACCTCGTTGTCGGTGCCTTTGGTAATTTTTTTTTCTTGCATTTTTTTTGTGTGTGAGTTTCTTTGTGATATTTTTTTTTCCCTGCAGTTCATCATATTTTTTTTCCTTTTTAATATTTCTTTTTTTCTCTTTTAATTTTTTTTTAAGCTTTTTGTTCCTTTCTTTGTTTCACTCTTACACTGCTTTTGTTTATTATTTTCATTTCGTTTCTTTCATTAACTTTTGTCTTAAATCATCGCTTTTTATAATGTCTTCAACTTATATTACTGTCTAGCTGTCTCTGTCTGTCTGTCTTTTTCTGTTTGTGTCTATCTGTCTTTGTATATCTGTTTATCTATCTGTCTGTATGCCTGTCTTTTTGTGTGTTTGTGAGTCCGTCTGTCAAACTCTCTCTGTCTCTGTCTCTCAGTCTTTTCCTATTTTATGTCTTTTTGAAATACTATATCTTGCTATTTTTCATTCTGTCTGTCTGTCTGTGTTAGTCTGTTTGTCTTTTTTGTATGTCTGTCTGCCCTTTAATATGTACTCTTATCTGATAGTTTTTTCTTTTTCTTTTTATCTCTTAAAGTATCTATCCGTCTTTTTGTATGTTTCTGTCTGTCTGTGTTTCTTTATGTATTTACCTGTCTGTCTATGTATCTGTTTATCTGTCTTTTTCTATCTATCTCTCTATGTATCTCTCTGTATGTTTGTGTGTCTTTGTCTATCTATCTATCTATCTGTCTGTCTGTCTGTGTTTCTTTATGTATTTATCAGTCTGTTTCTGTTTCTGTTTATCTGTCTTTTTCTATGTCTCTCTATGTATATCTCTGTATGTTTGTCTGGGTCTATATATATCTGTCTATCTGTCTATTCCAAAAGCAGGTCACCCAAAATCCACCCTCCCAGGCAGGCTCCAGTAACGAAGCTCACACACAAACTAAAATAAAGAATAAAAAAAGTCTTCATGCAAACTTATCGTCCTAAAAAGTCATGCCAAGACTCACCTGCCAGCCCGTCACCGGCCGCGGGAATCTCAGGTGAGCGGCGGCGGCTAATGAAGGTGACGAGAGACTGAAAGAAAAGAGAGAAAAATGAAAGTAGTAATGAGTTGGAAATATGAAGGAAGGTGATGATAGTGGTAGTGGTAGTGGTAGTAGGAGTAGTAGGAGTAGTAGAAGTAGTAGTAGTAGTAGTAGTAGTAGTAGTAGCAGTGGAGAATAATCATTAAAAAAAAACCAATAGCAGAACTTTACTTAATCAATATCATTCTTTCTTTTCCTTCTTTCCTTCGTTCCTTCCTTCCTTTCTTCCTTTCTTCCTCCTCCTCCATTCATCTTTCCTCTATCTTCCATTCATCGTTCCTTCCTTCTCCATTCATCCATTCATCCTCTATCCCAACTCCTCCTCCTCCTCCCTCCTTCCTCCAGTGGTGACGAGGGAGGGGCGGGTGAGGGGAGTAAGTAGGGAAACGCAGTGCAGGGAGGGATAAAGGGATACGCCACCAACCCTCAAGACTGTCCGAGGTGGTAAGAAAGCCAGGTAGGACACGTAACACAGGGTTTAAGTTAGATTCAACAAAGACACAGGGGAGAACAGGTTGAATAGAGTGGTGGATGAGTGGAACAGGCTGGGCAGTCATGTTGTGGGTGCCAATACCATTCATATTCAAAAAGGGGTTGGATAAGTTCATGGATAGTGAGGTTAGGTGGGGTTAGGTTCACAGGAGCTGCCTTGTTTAAACCTACCGGCCTCTTGCAGACTCCTTACGTTCTTATGTTCTTATGTTCTCTCCTTTCTCCCTCCATCCATTCTTTCTCTCCCTTCCCTCCCTTTCCTCACCTCTATCCAATCAGTTCTTATTTCCATCCATTCAGAAGACAGCGAAGCATCATTACATTCTTCCCCTCCCCCTCCCCCTCCTCCTCCTCCTCCTCCTCGGGCCGTCAAAGGGAGGGTCTTTCAGGCTCTCCCTCTCTCAATACTACTTCAAAGAGAGCCATTTATGAATACTTAAGGAGATGGTGTTTTACAGGGTGGTGGGGGGAGGGGAAGGGGGGAGGGAGAAGGGGAGGGTTAGTGGTGGAGATGGAGGGGTGGTGGGGGGGTCAAAAATGCTCCTCTATATCTACTTATCTACGAGAGAGAGAGAGAGAGAGAGAATACCTTTGTAACATAATCCGTACAGAAGACAATGAAGAAAAGATAATAAAAATAGAGAGAATGAGCTTAGAAAAGGGAGAAAGGAGGAGGAGGAGGAGGAGGATGGAAAAGGAAGAAGAGAGGAAGAAATAGACTAAGAAATGGGTAGACAAATATACATAAATTAATTAATAAAAACTAAAATAAATAGCAAATTGGGGAGACTGTGGCTGAGTGGTTATCGAGCATGCGCAGCTACCAGAAGGACGCGGGTTCGAGTCCTGCCCGCCGCCAGAACTGGGATTTTTGTCACCGTCGAGTGGCCCAAGACTACCCACAGACATAGTAATAATAATAATAATAATAATAATAATAATAATAATAATAATAATAATAATAATAATAATAATAATAATAATAATAATAATAACAACAGAAAAGGAAAAAAACAAAATCAACAATCAATATATTCTCTGTAGCCCCAACAACAAACACTCTCTCTCTCTCTCTCTCTCTCTCTCTCTCTCTCTCTCTCTCTCTCTCTCTCTCTCTCTCTCTCTCTCTCTCTCTCTCTCTCTCTCTCTCACTAAGCCTTTCTCTCCATTAGCGGTCATCCTGTAATCAATCAATATATAACAGCGTCCCCTCAAAACTAAGTGACTCTCTCTCTCTCTCTCTCTCTCTCTCTCTCTCTCTCTCTCTCTCTCTCTCTCTCTCTCTCTCTCTCTCTCTCTCTCTCTCTCTCTCTCTCTCTCTCTCTCTCTCTCTCTGATCCTTCGCCTCTTCAAGTATTCTCTCTCTCTCTCTCTCTCTCTCTCTCTCTCTCTCTCTCTCTCTCTCTCTCTCTCTCTCTCTCTCTCTCTCTCTCTCTCTCTCTCTCTCTCTCTCTCTCTCTCTCTCTCTCTCTCTCTCTCTCTCTCTCTCTCTCTCTCTCTCTCTCTCTCTCTCTCTCTCTCTCCTCTCCTCCTCCTCTTCATTCCCTCCTGTCACCAAGCAAGTCGTGTATACCTCTCTCTCTCTCTCTCTCTCTCTCTCTCTCTCTCTCTCTCTCTCTCTCTCTCTCTCTCTCTCTCTCTCTCTCTCTCTCTCTCTCTCTCTCTCTCTCTCTCTCTCTCTCTCTCTCTCTCTCTCTCTCTCTCTCTCTCTCTCTTGTATGTATGTAAAAATAGTTAAAATCTTCTTTGTGTGTGTGTGTGTGTGTGTTTAATTTGTTTCCAGGGATGGTCTTTTTATCTTTTGTTTTGTTTTTCTTTTGTTTTTCCTTTTTCTTTTTCGTTCGCTTATTCTGTTTCCAAGTTTATCCATATTCTCTTCCCCTTCTTCCTCAATTTATCTTCCCTTCTCTCTCTCTTCCTCTTTCTCTCAATATTTTGCTTCTCCTTCCTGTTTTTTCCCCTCTCAGTCCTCCTCTCTTGCTTCCTCTTCGTCTTTTTCCCTTCTTCCTTCCTTCCTTCTACGCTTCTTTCTTTCGTTCCTTCTTTATTCCTTTCTTATCATTTATTCCTTCTCCTGCAATCCATTAGATATTTTATTCATTCCCTTCTTTTCTTCGTTATCAGTTTTTCCCTTTTTCCTGTCTTCCTTCCATCCTTCTTTCTTTCCTTCTTTATTCCTTTATTTTTATCATTTATACCTTGCCTTCTTTTTCTTCGTTAACAATTTCTCCCATCTTCCTTCTTTCCTTCCTTCCACCCTTCTTTCTTTCCTTCTTTATTCCTTTCTTTTTATCAATTATATCTTCCTTTCTTTTTCTTCGTTAACAATTTGAATCTCTTTTGTTTCGCTCCTTTATCGTCTATTGTTTTGTTCCTTTATTATTGATCTTCTATTCTTCCTTTTCCTTTTTTTTTCTTTTCATTCTTCTTCATCATTTCTTCCTTACTTTCTCCTCTAAATTCCTTCATCCTTTCCGCTCTTACTTTTATTCCTCCTTTCCTTATTTCTCCTTCCCCTTTATTTTATCATTCCCTATTTCCCTCTTCTTACCGTCTCCTTCCCTTCTTTCATTCCTCACTTTTTCCCTTTTCCTCTATTCCTACTTTCATTCCGCTTTCTCTTCTTTCTCCTTTTATCATTTATTACTTCCCTCTCTTTATGTTTTCACTTCATTTTTTTTCTTTCTTCTTCCTTCAATTATTTCATCCTCTCCTCCTCTTTATCTTTTTTTTTCCTCTTTCTCTTTTGAAGACAATTCCTGACTCCACCATCATTGTTTTTCTCTCCTTTTATTTTTCCTCCACTAAGCCTCTGATCCCCCCCCCCCCGTCTCTCTCTCTCTCTCTCTCTCTCTCTCTCTCTCTCTCTCTCTCTCTCTCTCTCTCTCTCTCTCTCTCTCTCTCTCTCTCTCTCTCTCTCTCTTTCATCCCCATTTTCACTTCCGTCTGTGTGTGTACATGTGTGTGTGTGTGTGTGTGTGTGTGTGTGTTTCCTGCTCCCCTTTTACACACACACACACACACACACACACACACACACACACACACACACACACACACACACACACTCGAGTTATTTTTTTCTCCCTTTTTTGAGTGTGTCGTTTTCTGTTTGAATATTCATGTTTTTTCTTTTTTTTTCGTTTAGCGCTGTCAGTTGTGGGTGATTTGATTAACGAGGGGGGGAGAAGGGGGAGAGGGAGAGGGGAGGAGGCAGGAAGAGGGGAGAGAGGGATAGGGAGGGATAAAGGGAGAGGAGGGTGGAGCTGCATTGGTAGGGAGTAAGAGATAGAGAAGGGGAACGAGAGATAGGAAGGGATAGAGGGGAGAAGAGGGGGGAGTAGGAGGGGAAGAGGAAGGGAGTGAAGCTGAATAGGGAGAAAGGGAGGGAGACCAATAGTGGGAAAGAGAAAGATATAGAAAGGGAGAATAGAGATAGGGAATGAGAACAGGGAATGAAAATAGGGAGAAACAGGGAGAAAGAAAGGGAGAAAAAGATGAGGAAAAAACGAAAAAGGGGAAGGAAAATAGATATAGGAAATGAAAAGAGGAAGGGAGATAGGGAGAGATAAAAATAAATAGGGAGGAATATGAATCAACGGATAAAGGAAGGTAGAAAAAAATAAGAGAAAAAAATAATAAAGGGAAGATTGGAAGGATAAAGGAAGATGAAAGAGAAATAAAAGGGAAAGACGAAGGAAGGAAACAGTTAAGAATAGATAGAGAGACAAAGAGTGATAATGAAAGGAGGGAGGAAGAAGAAGGGAAGATAATAGAGAAAAAGGGAGATAGAGAAAAGGATAAAAAATAACCGGAATTTCCTCTACTGCCCTTTTTTTCTCTTCCTTCAACACCTTCCTCCTCCTCCTCCTCCTCCTCCTCCTCCCTTCTTTTCATTACTCCTATGCCCAACTTTTATCTCCCTTTCCTCTCTCTCCCTTTCTTTTCCTTCTATTCTCTCCCTCTCTCCTGACCTCATTCTTATCCCCAGACCTCCTTCCATTCTTTTCCCTCCTCCTCCTCCTCCTCCTCCTCCTCCTCCTCCTCCTCCTCCTCCTCCTCCCGAAGATTGAAGATGTTGACCAAACTAACTTGACGTCTCCATAAATGTTGACTTTTGCCTTAGTATATGACCTCTCCCCTCCCCCCCTCTTCCCCCTCCTCCCCCTCCTCCTCCTCCTCTTCCTCCTCTTTCTCTTCTTTATTTTCTTCGTCCTTTTGTTTCAGTTTTTTTTCTTTCGTTCGTTTTTTTCTTCTTCCTCTCAATGTTTTTTTTCTTTTTTTCTTGTCTTTTTTTGCTATTTCGTTTTTGTTTTTTTGTTTTATTATCACTTTGTTGTTTTTATTGTTGTTGTTGTTATTCCTTTTTTTTCCTTTTTCTTATTCTTCCTTCTTTTCCTTTTCTTGTTCGCCTTGTTCTTCTTGTTCTTCTTCTTTCCCTTCCTTTTCTCCTCTTCTTTTTTTCCATCTTTTCCTTTCATTTTCTTCTTCTTCTTCTTCTTCTTTTTCATTCCTTCCTTCTCCACTTCCTCCTCAATTCCACCTTTCCTTCCACCCTCTCTTTCTCTTTCTCTTTCTCCATTTATTGTTCTTCCTTTGTTTCAGTTATTCATATTCCTTCCCCTCTTCTCTCTTTCCCACTCCTCCTCCTCCTCCTCCTCCTCCTCCTCCTCCGGTGCCTCGGGTCCGAAAAAAGCGAGTGAATCTGTTTCGTTTCCCTTCTGAAGCCTCACGCGGTTCGTTCCCAAGGCTTCGAACACGAGAGTTTTGTGTCGTGTTATTATTTCTCTCTCTCTCTCTCTCTCTCTCTCTCTCTCTCTCTCTCTCTCTCTCTCTCTCTCTCTCTGCAAAACTTCCCACGAGAAAACTTGAACCAAAACATGACAGAGAGAGAGAGAGAGAGAGAGAGAGAGAGAGAATCCTTACCTTTCTTTCCTCTCCCTTTTCTTCCTTACACTCTTTATTCCATGTCAATCTCCCTTTTTCCCCTTTACGTTTCTCTTTCCTTCCCACCTTTACCTCCCCTTTCTCTTGCGCCTTCCTTCTCTTTCCCTTACCCACCCCCATCCCACCTTCTTCCCATTTTCCTTCCCCTTTCCACTTCCCCTTCTTTCCCTTTTCCTCCTTACCCTTACTTTCCCTTCCTTATTCTCCCACCTCCTCTTTCCATCCCCTTCCCATCCCCCTTTCCCTACCCTTCTTACCTACAACTGCACCTCAACCCATTCCTTTCCCTCCCTCCCTCCCTCCCTCTCTCCCCCTTCCCTCCCCACTCACCCCTAAGATAAGATAACGCGTACCACACCTGTGATAACACCGTGATTGCTTCCACCTGTTACCACGGCGGCCAGGTAATCACTCTACACCTGGCGACCTTACCTGCATCGATCTGGCTTGAGTATTAGGACATTGATTGCACACCTTTGTTTTCTGGGAGAGTGGCATGCTGTTATTTATGTATTTATTTATTTATTATTATTATTATTATTATTATTATTATTATTATTATTATTTTTTTTTTTTTTTTTTTTTTTTTACGTCTCTGCCTATTGCGCCGGTAGGTTTTCTTGGTGGGGTCTGATGGTTGGTCCCAGTCTGTTATGGGGCAGGGAAGTTTTTTTATAATGACGCCATCCTGCTATTATTATCACTATTATATTAGGATGTTTACCAAAAGCGCTCCATCTCACACCAATTCTCCTTCTGACCTATTTTTTTGTGGTCTGGGTCTCTGTAATTGTTTGTTCTAATTTATCTTACAGCAAAGGAAGAAGCTCAAAGGCAAAGGTAAATGTAGAAAAAGCCCACTAATTATTGCCCTTGTAGAGGAGAGTACAGATGAGTGGCCGAGAGAGAGGTCAAATTTTTCCTTCTTTTCCTTTTCTTGTTCTCCTTCTTCTTCTTGTTCTTCATTCCTTTCCTTCTTCTCCTCTTCTTCTTTTCCATTTTTCCCTTCATATTCTTCTTATTCTTTTTTATCATTTTCTTCCTTCTCCACTTCCTCCTCTATTCCACCTTTTTTTCATCTTCTCTTTCTCTTTCTCTTTCTCTCTCTTTCTCTTTATCTCTCTCTCTCTCTCTCTCTCTCTCTCTCTCTCTCTCTCTCTCTCTCTCTCTCTCTCTCTCTCTCTCTCTCTCTCTCTCTCTCTCTCTCTCTCTGTTTTGTTTCTAATCATTCTTTATTATCCTGCAAACTCAATTAAACCTTGCCTTTGTTTCTCTTCATATACATTTTCACCTTCGTTTTCGTCATATACATCTTCAAACATCATTTCTTTAGAGCATAAGAACGCAAGGAGTCTGTAAGAGGCCGATAGGTTTATGCAAGGCAACTCCTGTGAACCTAACCCCACCTAACCTATCCATCCTAACCTATCCAGTATAACCTATCCTCGCCTAACCTATCCTATTCATGAATTTATCTAATCTATTTTTGCACAGTTTCTCAATCAGTTGTCCTCAGAATCACAAAGTTAAGACGATGGAATTAAAGAATCTAAGGTTGTAAAAGTGTGGACCGTTTATCTTAATTCAAATGTTATCTTAATCTACTTTTTTTTTTAGCAAGCCGTGAATAATTTTGGATATAATTGTGTCACCTCGCCTCACACCTTTCTCAATTGGTATTTTCTCTTTTTTTGTGTGGATTTTAATGGTCGTCGTGTTCTCTCTCTCTCTCTCTCTCTCTCTCTCTCTCTCTCTCTCTCTCTCTCTCTCTCTCTCTCTCTCTCTCTCTCTCTCTCTCACCGCTCAATCTCACCACGAATCTGTCCCCTTCCTTTTTTCCACAAACATTGGGACTCTCTCTCTCTCTCTCTCTCTCTCTCTCTCTCTCTCTCTCTCTCTCTCGTAAACCAGCCTGTCCCTCCCTGACCGCCATCACTCTCTCTCTCTCTCTCTCTCTCTCTCTCTCTCTCTCTCTCTCTCTCTCTCTCTCTCTCTCTCTCTCTCTCTCTCTACTTTGCTGTTTGTGGCAAGAGAGAGAGAGAGTTTGGGTATATCCTGATTCCCTTGGGAGAAGAGGAAGAAGGAAGTGATGATGATGATGAGAAGGAGGAGGAGGAGGAGGAGGAAGAGGAGGAGGAGGAAGGGAAAATCAGAGGAGAGAAAACAGGAGGAAGAAGGAATGAGGGAGAAGGAGGAGGAGGAGGAGTAGGAGGAGGAGGCGGAGGAGGAGGAGGTAGAAATGAGGGTGACAAATGGAGGGAAAGGAAAGATGACGGGAGGGAGGAGGGAGGGAGGGAGGGAGAGAGAGAGAGAAGGAGAGGAGGGAGGAGAGTGAAAAAGAGAGAGAGAGAGAGAGAGAGAGAGAATCATAAACAGGAGTAGCTATATGGATGCTGTACTGGCGGCGTGGAGAGAAAGAGAGGGAGAGAGGGAGAGAGATGGAGAGAAAAAGGGAGAGCATGGAGGTATATCTGTCCTTCCTCCCTTGATGTATGCTAAAAGGGAGACATTGTGAGCCGCGTTGAAAAATAAGGAAAGAAAATAAATAAAAGGGAACAAAACGGAAAATATATTATGTTTAGAAAGGGTTGAGAGGAGGAGGGAGGGAGGGAGGGAGGGAGGAATGAAGGGAGGAAAGGAGGGAGGAATGAAGGGAGGAAGGGAGGGAGGGACAGGTATACAGACAGACATGTAGAAACAGAGATGATAGAGAAAAGAAAGAAAATGAAAACAAAGAAAATAAGAGGAAAGACAAAGAATGGATAGAAAAGAAACAAACAGGAAGAGAATGAAGAGAAAAACAAAGAAAGAAAAGGAAGAGAAAAAAGGAAAAAAAGAGGCAAATAAAGAAAGAGAAAAAGAGGAAAAAGAAGGTAGGAAAAAAGAAACAAACAAACAGGAAGAGAATGAAGAGAAAAACAAAGAAAGAAAAAGAGGAAAGAGAAAGAAGGAAAACAAGAAAGAGACAAATAAAGAGAAAAGAGAAGAGAGAAAAAGAAAAAGAAAGTGAAATCTATGAAGGAGACAAAAACACATAATAAAAAATAGAATGAGGAAAAGTAAAGGAAGAAAAGAGAGAAAAAGGAGGAAAATAAGAAAGGGAAAAATAAACAGAGCAGAAAAACAGAAAAACCAATGGAACGAAGAAAAAAGAAAAGAGGATGAATGAAAGAAAAAAGGAAGAGAAAGGGAAAAATGAAAGAGTAGGAGAAACAATAAAAATAAAGGAAGATAGAAAGAAAAGAAGAAAAAGAGAAAATAAAATAAGAAAGAAAAAAATCAGAGAAGGAAAAGGAAAAAAATCAGAAGGAAAGAAGGAATAGAAAAAAAAGGAAATAAAAAAGAAGAGAATGAAAGAGAAGAGTAAGAGAAACAATAAAAAAAAAACTCCAGTCCACTTTTAGCTCAATATTTGCGTTGCCTTTCATGTGGAGAGGAAAAAAAAAGACGTAGAGAAAACGAAACCGATCCTCTCTCTCTCTCTCTCTCTCTCTCTCTCTCTCTCTCTCTCTCTCTCTCTCTCTCTCTCTCTCTCTCTCTCTCTCTCTCTCTCTCTCTCTCTCTCTCTTTAAGTTCCGAATACAACATAGATGGCTACAGACTCTTCAACAAAGATCGTGTAAACCGTAGAGGCGGTGGCGTCACCCTTTATGTCAAAAGCTATTTGCGACCCACTGACAAAACACCGGGAAACAGTAACGTTGAACATTTGTGCGTGCGAGTAAACATTGCAAAAGTCAATTTAAATATATCTGTCACCTACAGACCTCCCGGGCAATCACTCGATGACGACCTTGAAATGTACAGCGTCTTAAGGCAGTCACTTAATAACAGCGACTCACTGATATTAGGAGACTTTAACCTCCCCCATATCGACTGGGCGACACTGTCAGGTACAGAAGGCGAGTCACATAGAATGATCGAATTTCTAGAAGAAAATTATCTAAGCCAAATGGTTTCTGAGCCAACTCGACAAAATAATATACTTGACCTTGTTATAACGACCCAAGATAACCTAGTCAGTAGTGTCACGGTAGGAGAACACCTCGGTTCTTGCGACCATAAATTAGTGCGCGTCGACATTAAAGCTCAATCATCAGTGACTGAAAATAAAGTAAAGGTGCCCAATTTCAAAAGAGCTAACTTCGTAGAAATCCGACAAAAACTATCAGAAATACAACTATCAGATGACGGCAACGTAGAGGAAGCCTGGCTAAGCCTTAAAAATCACTTACTCACTCAGCAGAACACATTCGTCCCCTTGTGCGAGAAGCGAATTAACACTAATAAAAGCCCACCGTGGTTTAATAGCGAAATTAAACAATCAGTCAATGAGAGAAAATTGATTTACAGGTTAAAGAAAGAACAAAGCACGCCCGAAAACATAAGACTTTATAATGATGCCAGGCGACGAGTAAAAAGACTAGTAGGTCAGGCTAAGCGTAGATACGAAGAAAATATTGCAGCCAACTGTAAAAATAATCCGAAATCTTTCTTCAGTTACATAAACAACAGAAAGGCGATCAAAAGTGGTATTGGACCTTTAACAAACAGCGACGGTGCACTAGTGACTGACAGCCAACACATTGCAAACCTCTTAAACAATTACTTTTCCTCGGTGTTTAATACTAACAGTCTTCCTCTCGCTACCACCAACACCAGTACTATTGTAAATCTCGAGCATGCATTGCCTAATTTTGAAATAACAACCGATGAAGTCCTTAAAGCTCTCCATTCACTTAAAACAAATAAAAGTCCTGGACCTGACAAAGTATATCCAACTCTGCTGAAAGAAACAAAGAGCGAAATACTCTCCTCCCTCACAACCGTATTCAATATATCCTTGCGCCAAGGCATCGTCCCTTCAGATTGGAAAAAGGCTAACGTGACACCGATTTTCAAGAAAGGAGACAAAAAAGTACCAGGTAATTACAGGCCCATTAGTCTAACTTCGGTTGTAGGTAAGCTACTTGAGGGCATAATTAGAGACAAAATTGTGAGTTACCTTGAAAGCCACTCATTGATTGGGGACTCACAACATGGCTTCCGAAACAAAAGATCCTGCCTATCAAACCTATTAACCTTTTATAACGACCTCTTCACTGCTTATGACGTAACCAAATCACTGGACGTAGTCTATCTTGATTTCCAGAAAGCGTTTGATAAAGTCCCGCATCATAAATTACTTTACAAATTAAAGCAAATAGGTATTGACGGTCAAGTAAACCAATGGATCGCGAATTGGTTGAGCAACAGACAACAAAGAGTAGTGATTGACGGATTTAACTCAGAGTGGGCGCCTGTCACTAGTGGCGTCCCTCAGGGCTCGGTCCTTGGCCCAGTGCTCTTCATTATTTACATCAACGACGTGGATGTTGGACTCAATAACCGCATTAGTAAATTTGCAGACGACACAAAGATTGGTAACTCGGTTGTCACTGACGAAGACAGGCAAAGTCTCCAAGAGGATTTGCACAAAATTTCAGCTTGGTCGGATAGATGGGAGATGCCCTTTAACGTAGACAAGTGCCAGGTCCTTCAAGTTGGAACGAGGAATAAGAAGTTCGAATATGAAATGCGCGGCGTTAAACTCAAAAGCGTTCAATGCGTCAAAGACTTGAGGGTCAAAATCGCGTCAAACCTCAAATTCTCACAGCAATGCATCGATGCAGCAAATAAAGCGAACAGAATGTTGGGCTTCAGTAAAAGAAAGTTTGTAGTCAAGAATAAAGATGTAATACTCCCGCTCTACAACAGTTTAGTCAGACCCCACTTGGAATATGCGGTACAGTGTTGGTCTCCCCACCATGCAAAGGATATTGCTAAATTAGAAGGTGTTCAGCGTCGGGCAACGAAAATGATCCCTTCCTTGCGCAACAAATCCTACGAAGAAAGGCTTTCTACCCTTAACATGTTCTCTCTTGAGAAACGTCGCCTCCGAGGAAAACTGATCGAATGTTTTAAAATACTTAATGGTTTCACGAATGTAGACAGATCAACATTGTTTATGATCGATGACACTTTGCGCACGAGGAACAATGGCGTAAAACTCAGATGTAGACAAGTAAATTCAGACTGCACCAAATTTTTCTTCACCAACGTTGTAGTGCGAGAATGGAATAAGCTTCCACCATCAGTGGTCCAGTGTAACACGATTGACTCCTTCAAAAATAAGCTCGACCGTCACTTCCTTCAACTTAATATCAACTAGAGTAGAAATGCAACGTTTTGGAGTCTTCTGATTAATGTAAAATCACTTAGGTTTAAGGACAGACCACCAAGTCTGGACCATGGGGTCTGTGTGGTCTGATTTTCTATGTAAATCTATGTAAATCTCTCTCTCTCGCTCTGTGTGTGTGTGTGTGTGTGTGTGTGTGTGTGTGTGTGTGTGTGTGTGTGTGTGTGTGTTGACCCGATGAAGAGCTTGATAAATACGAGGAATAATGAGAAAAATAAAGAGAGATTACCCTCCTTTCACGCTTTCTCTCTCTCTCTCTCTCTCTCTCTCTCTCTCTCTCTCTCTCTCTCTCTCTCTCTCATTACCAGGAAACGAGGAAGAGGAGAAGAGAGAAAAAGAGGAAGAGAAGGAAAGGGAATTGTAAGTGTTTTTCTTCTCTATTTTTTCATATCATTTTTATTTATTGTGTTTTTCTTTGATTCATTTTTCATATTTTTTTTATTATAGAGTTTTGTTTATTTTTGGTTGTATGTCTTTTATTGTCCATCGTATCTCTCTCTCTCTCTCTCTCTCTCTCTCTCTCTCTCTCTCTCTCTCTCTCTCTCTCTCTCTCTCTCTCTCTCTCTCTCTCTCTCTCTCTCCAAAACAAACTCCCCCTCTACATCTAATTTCCGGTCCTGTCCCAAAACCATCACTATCATCAAACACACACACAAAAAAAAGAATAGATATCACGAAATCGAAAATAAAGTAATCGAAAAAAAATTATATAAAAGAACGAAAATCAAACTGAAAAAAAATATGAAACTTAGAATAATCGAGAAAATGAAAAACTCGAAAATTACAGTCGGGAAAATAAAAGAAACGAAAAGTAAACTGGAAGAAAAATAAAGATCGAAATTAGAGAAAAAACTCGAAATATTGAAATCGAAAAAAATCAAATAAATAAACTCGAAAAAATGAAATCGGGGAAAAACAGAAAAAAGATGAAAAACTCGAAAAACTAAAAACTCGAAAAAAATGGAAATCTAAAAAATAAAAATAATCGAAAAAAATATTTAAAAAAAACGAAAATAAAAATATACGAAAGAAAAATAATCAAAAATAAGAAAAAAAATCGAAGAAAATAAAAAAAACATCGAAAAAAATACAAATAATTGAAAAAAAATCGAAAAAATACATATAATCGAAAAAAATCGAAAAAAATACAAATAGTCGAAAAATCAACAAACTCGAAAAATGAAAAACAAAACAAAAAATAAACGAATACAGAAATAAACGAAATAAACAACAACCTCCCGCTTCTCCGCTCAGGTGTAATCCCTCTCCAGGTGTGTAATCCTTCAGGTGCGCGCAGTCTATTCATTAACCTGGATTTACCTTCCCTACAGCGGCGCCTACAAGAGTGATGAGGGAGATTAAAAGGCGGAGGGCGACCATCCATCATTGGGGGAGGGGGAAGGGGGTAGGGGGGAAGGGGGAGTGGAGATGGGAGGGGAGATAGAAAGAGGATGGGGAAGGGGAAGGGAGGGTGAAGAGAGGGAGATGATGATGGAAAGGAAGGAAAGGAAAAGTGACAGAAGCAGAGAAAGAAGGAATGAGAGAAAGGGAATGATGGAAGAGAAAGGGAGGAATGGAGGGAGGGAGGGAAGGAAGGAGGGAGGAAAAGGTAATGGAAAGTAGGGAAAAGTGGCAGTAAAGAAACACAGAAAGAGAGAAACATGGAAACATGGAAACATGGAAATGCAGGCAACAGACAGCCTATTGGCTCATTACGAGGTTGCCCGCTTTGGTGAATTAATCTGCTCGACAGTCACTTGGGGCCTGGGGAGCAGATGGAAGCACCCCGGAATTCAGTTCACTCCCGACGCAGCGAAATGACGGTCGATTCGATATTTGAAGGAGTTGATGGTATTCGCATTTACTACTTCTGAGGGAAGATTGTTCCAGTGGTGGATGACTCGGTTTGAAAAGAAACTCCTTCCAATGTCTGTGTTACATCGAATTGACTGAATGGGTAAACCGTTATTTCTAGTTCTTGAGTTGGTTTGCAGTTCAAAGAATTTGAAGTAATCGACGTTTTTTTAACTTTTTTTAGGTACTTGAGGACTTGAATCATATCCCCTCGTAGGCGTCTTTTCTCCGGTGTAAAGAGATTGAGTCGCTTGAGTCGTTCCTCGCACGGTTGAGCCCTGAAGGTTGGAATCATCTTTGTGGCGTGTCGTTGAATCCTTTCCAGTAGAGCAATGTCCTTTCTGTAATTAGGAGACCAGAACTGTACTGCATACTCGAGGTGCGGTCTTACCATGGAATTATACAAGGATAGCATCACGTCTGGCGTTTTACACTCGAAGTTCCTCGCTATGAACCCGAGCATAGTGTTGGCTTTGTTATATGCTTTTTTACAGTGATTCGCGTGTTTCAGGTCACTGCTGATAGTGACCCCAAGATCTTTTTCCTCTTGCATCGCCTGCAGAGGTCTCCCTTTCATGATATATGTGTGGTTACTATTTCGGGACCCAATGTGTATGACTTTGCATTTGTCAACATTAAAGGACATTTCCCATTTTTCCGACCATTCGATAATGTGATGGAGGTCTTTCTGAATGCTCGGAAAAATGGCAAATGTCCTTTAATGTTGACAAATGCAAAGTCATACACATTGGGTCCAGAAATAGTAACCACACAGATGGAATGAGGGAGGAAGGGAGGGTATGATGGAGAAGGGAGGAAAATAGAGGAGATAAGGGAGTGAAGAGTAAGAGACAGAGGGAGGGAGAAATGGAGGAGAGAAGAGGAAAAGGAATGGAGCAAGGAGGAGAAAGGGTGAATGAGAGGGAGGAAAAGAGGGATGAGGAGAGGAAGGGAAGGAGAAATTGAGAGAGAGAGAGAGAGAGAGAGAGAGAGAGAGAGAGAATCGGATTTGCCGTACCGTAAATGAACCTTGGCCAAACTTTTTTCTTTTTTTTCTTCACCACGACACAACACCTTCAAAAGTTTTCCCACAGGTGTTCCTTAGCCCCCCCGCCCCCCACTGCCCCCCTCCACCCCCTCCACCCCCGTGCACCCCATCTCCCTTCCTTCCCTTCCTTACCCTGCCCCCCCCCGCCTTCATCCTCCCTTCGATAACAACTTCAAGGTCAGGTAAAAAAAAAATATGGGTAACGAGGTGTTGATAGAAAGTCAAAGAAAACAACAACAATAGAACATGAAGACCGATTTGATGAAGGAAAATGAAGGGAAAGAAAGGGAAAAAAAGATGAGGGGGAAAATATTAAATGATGTCGGATAATTATTTTAGATTTATCCATATATCTCTTTTCTCTTTTCCTCTCCTTATTCCTCCTCCTTCTCATTCTGCTACAAAAAATTACAATTGCAATTACTACTACTACTACTACTACTGCTACTACTACTACTACTACTACTACTACTACTACTACTACTACTACTACTACAAACTATAAAAGCTACAAACTATATAACGGAACAAATAGCAAGAGAACGACAAAAACGAAGAAAAAAATAGAAAATGGAAAAAAAAGATAGAGGCAGAAATAATAAAAGAAGAAAAAGAACAGTAAATGGAAACGAAAAACAACCAAGAGGAACAAACAAACAAAGGAACAAAGAAGAAAATAAATAAAAAAAGAAAAAAAATAAGGGTGAAAATAAAACAAAACAAAACACACACAAAAAAACAAAAAAAAGGAAATCAATAACTACCTCAAGGAACAGTAAACAAACAAACAAACAAACAAAAGACACAAACAAACAAAGGCACATCACCATTAAACACAACCAAGGGCAAAACAACAACAAAACAAAAGCAATAAAAAGCACCCTAATACTCGCAATAAGTCAGCGCCATCAGTACGTTCTAAGCTGAGGGGTAATTCGCTTGAGGGTAATCAGGTAGGCGAGGCGTAATGACTTAACAAGGTGTGTGTGTGTGTGTGTGTGTGTGTGTGTGTGTGTGTGTGTGTGTGTGTGTGTGTGTGTGCTGTGGTCAATAAACTATCTATCTGTCTATTTATCTATCTATCTATCTGTCTACCAATCTACCTATCTCTGTGTATGTATCATGTATAGAAAATATAAACAATAATGAGAATAATATAATGAGAATAATGATAAAGATAGTGAAAGTAAGACGATGAATATGAATAAATAACAAGAAATGATGATGATGATGATAATGATGATGATAAAAGCTGAAGGACGGTTGAAAAAAAAATAATGACTGAGAAAAAAAAATAATGGTTGTCAGTAAAATGATAATGATAGTGATGATGATGATGATGATGATAGTGATGACAGGAAGACTCGGTGATGGTGAAGATGGTGACGGCAGGGAACAAAGAGGGTGAATAATGGTTATGAGAAGGAAAAAAAACAAAATTGAATGGGATCTGACCTCCATTAATTATCAGAAAAATAATACTTCTACGGATAACAAAAGAAGGAGGAGGAGGAGGAGGAGGAGGATTAGATAGAGGAGTAGGAAGAGAAGGAGGAGGAGAAAGAAGAAGAAGAAGAAGAAGAAGAAGAAGAAGAAGAAGAAGAAGAAGAAGAAGAAGAAGAGGGGGAGGAGGAGGATTGTAAGGAGGAGGAAGAATAGGAGGACCAAGACAAAAAAGAAGAGGAAGAGGTCGAAGGCGAAAAAGAGATCGACGAAGAAAAGAAAGAGGAGAAAGAGGAGGAAGAGAAAAGAATAGGAGGAGGAAAGAACAGGAGGAGGAAAGAATAGGAAGAGGAAAGAATAGAAGGAGGAAAGAGTAGAAGTAAGGAAGAAAGAAAGGAAGGAAAATTAATAAACCCAAACACCTTCCCATTCTCTCTCTTTGTTCTTCCCGTTTTCTCTCGCTAAAAGAAAACGGAATCTTAAGGGAAACAGAAAACTTATGGGAGAAGTAAACAAAACAATATAAAGAGGGAAACAGAGACAAGGGAAAATAATAATAAGGAAAAAAAAATGAAGGATGGGAAGCGTACGAAAAGGAAAATGATAAAATGAAGAAGGAAAATAATTAGAACAATAAATAAAGCGTGGAGGCACCAGATAAGGAAGAAGGATTAACAATATGAAGAGGAGGAGGAGGAGGAGGAGGAGGAGGGAGAGTCCGGTAGAGAAGGAGCATAAAGGAGATGGAAAAAATAAGAAATGCAATATAAAACCAAAAGAAGAAGAAGAAGAAAAAGTAGAAGAAATAGGAGAAGGAAAAAGGTGAAGGAGGCGGAGGAAGAGGAGGAGGAGGAGGAGGAGGAGGAAGGAGAGGAGGAGAAGAAGCAATTAGGAAGATAAGAAAAATAAACAAAATGGAGATGAATAGAAGACGGAAACAGAGAAAAAGTAAAGGAAGAAGAAGAAGAAGAAGAAGAAGAAGAAGAAGAAGAACAACAACAACAACAACAACAACAACAACAACAACAACAACAACAACAACAACAACAACAACAACAACAAAAAGAAAAAAAACAAGACCAAGAACAAAAACAACAAGACCAAAAACAAGAAGAAGAGGAAGAAGAAGAAGAAGAAGAAGAAGAGGTGTCTGCAAGGGGGGCCGTTCATTACCTTCAAGATTAATTAAGGTGAAGACTCCCATTAATTACTGACAGACGACGGTAATTACTCAGGTGGGAAATGTGGGCACGTACACACACACACACACACACACACACACACACACACACACACACACACACACACACACACTCGAAGATGAAGAAGAAACCAGATGAATAGGCAGATGATGACAGGAAGGAGAGGGAAGGAAAGAAGGTGGAGGAATGTATGAAGAAAGAAGAGAGAGAGAAGGTGGAGGTAAGGGGAAAGAGGGAAGAAGAGGAAGAAGAAGAAGAGGAGGAGGAGGAGGAGAAAACATGTAGGTAATTTATTTTCTTTCTCTAATACTTCCTCCAAACTTAACATTCTCTCTTCCTTCTTTCATCTGTTCTTCCTTCCTTCCTTATTTCCTTCACCTATTTCTTCCTTCGTTATATTTTATCCTCTTCCTCTAAAAATAAAAACAATCATAAACATTTCTTATTTTTTTCTCCCGTTTTTTCTTCCTTCGTTTTTTTTTCTTTATTCTCTCCTTGATTTTTTTTTTTCCTTGCTTCCTTTTATGTTTACTTATTTTCTTTTTTTCCCGCTAACTTTCCTTCATTCTTTCCCGTGTTTTCCTTCTACCAGTACTTCATTCCTTTTTTTCCTTTATTACGTCCTTCCTTCCTATCTTTACTTCCTTCCTATCCTTCCTTCTTTCTTTTCTTTCTCTCTCCCCATTTTCCTTCTTTCTTCCCTCCTTCCTTTCTTCCCTTCCTTATTTCTTTTCTTTCCCTCTTCCCATTTTCCTTCTTTCTTCTCCCCTTCCTTCCTATCCTTCACTTTCCTTTCTTTCTCTCTTCCCATTTTCCTTCTTTCTTCCCTCCTTCCTTTCTTCCCTTCCTTATTTCTTTTCTTTCCCTCTTCCCATTTTTCTTTTTTCTTCTCTCCTTCCTTTCTTCCCTTCTTCGCTACAGTGTTAATATTTACTTAGATGGTGTATTTTTCTGGCCAAGTGTTGATTGTAAGTCGAGCAGAGGAGGAGGAGGAGGAGGAGGAGGAGGAGGAGGAGGAGGAGGCTTACTTATTTATCCTTTCCTCCTGTGTTATATTATTCTTCCAATCTGATATCAGTTTTCCTAAAAAGTCTCTCTCTCTCTCTCTCTCTCTCTCTCTCTCTCTCTCTCTCCAACATTACTTTCTTACATATAAAACAAGATAAAGAAAAGCAAATTTAACCGTCCATTAAAATACTTAAAGAATAAAAAGAATAAGAAAAAGAAATTAAAAGAAGAAAAGAGAAGAAAAAACTAGAAAAGAGACTTGAAGGGAAGGGAAGGTGAAGAAAGAGGCAAAGAAAAGAGAATAAAGAGTAAGGAAAGAAGAGATAGAAGAGAAAAGAAAAGAAGAGAAGGTAAAGAAAGAGGCAGAGAGGAAACAAAGAAGAGGAGAGAGAGAAAAGAGAAGAGAGAGGAGATAAAAAAAAGAAGAAAGAGGAAAAAGAGACACCAGCATAGGAGATAAGAGACAAAAAAAAAGAGGAAAGAAAGAAGGAAGAAGAGAGAAGAGAGAAGAAAAGAAGAAAGAGGGAGAATGAGACACCAAAAGAGGGGGAGGGAGAGAAGTAGAACATAATAAAACATAATTTGTGATAAAGAAAGAGAAGGTAAGGAGAGGCAATAAAGTAGGAGAGGAGAGAGAGAGTAGCCTTTACCCCCCCCCCCCTGTAACGCCATTATATGAGAGAGAGAGAGAGAGACAGAGAGAGAGAGAATGATATATATTTCTCCTTATCTCTATACATTTTACTCCTATTTTTCTCTTTATCTATTTTTTTCCAGTCTGTCTTTCTGTCTGTTTGTCTCTGTCTGTGTCTGTGTCTTTCTTTCCACCTGTCTGTTATTCTCTGTCTATTTATCTGTCTTTGTCTTCTTTCTTCTGTCCTTGTTGTTTATGTCTGCCTGTCTGTGTCTGTCTGTCTGTCTGTTTGTCTGTCTGTGTCTGTCTGTCTGTTTGTCTGTTTGTGTCTGTCCATTTGGCTGTCTGTCTGTCTGTCTGTTTGTGTGTTTGTCTGTCGGTGTCTGTTTGTCTGTCTGTCTGTCTGTCTCTCTTTCTCTCTGTTTGTCTGTCTGTCTGTCTGTCTGTCTGTTTGCCGGTTTGTATCTCATTGTTTCTCTCTCTCTCTCTCTCTCTCTCTCTCTCTCTCTCTCTCTGCCGCGCCGCGATAAAAATATCAACAAATTAGTCCCCAAAGTAAATATTGGCGCAGCGACGGACATCATTACGAGACAATTTATGGCGCGCAGCTTTTTTTAATTCGTTTTTTTGTTTCAAGATTTTATGGAATTATTTTTGACGACATTTTTTTTTAAACTTAGGAAAAAACTTACACTTAACGCACAAAAAAAAGAAACATATTGCAGGAAAAGGGAAAGAAAATGAAGAAAAATAAACAAAAAATAAATAAATAAACAAAAAAAAAGTTAAAAATAAATAAAATAAATAAGCAAAAATAAGCAAAATATAAACAAAAATAAACATCAACATCAACATCAACAGAATCATAAACAAAAATAAACAAAACACAAACATAAACATAAACAAAAATAAACAAAACAAAACAAAAAATAAACAAACATAATGCAGGAAAATGGAAAGAAAATCAAAAGACGCATTTTAAGTATATTTTTTGTTGGTGCTTATATAGAATTTAAAAAAAAAACTTCCTTCTATTTAGCGAACAAAAGTAAACAATCAAAACACAAGAAAAGAAAAAAAAAAGGATAAAGACATGAAGAATTTTTTTAATATATGTTTTTTTTGTTAATATTTTATAGAATTTAGAAGGAAAAAACAGTAGAATGAGGAAAAAGGGGAAAATATTATAAATGTGACCTGCATCTTTTTTAATCAACTTTATTCTTGTACTTTCATGGAATTAAAAAAAAAATTCAACTAAATATCACGAGGCGGAAAATAAAAGAAGAGGAAAAACAGTGGACTTGAAACTTTTGACTCCCATCTCGAGAGTCCATTTTTTTTTTATTTATTGGAATTTTCAAAAGAACCTCCACTTACCAAACCGACAAAATAAATACAAGAAAACAGGAAAAATAGACAAAGAATGAAGACAAAACTATGAAGAAGTGCTGTCTTCAAATTTCCCTTTTTAGAATTTTTTAGGATTTTCAAAAGAACCTCCACTTACCAAACCGACAAAATAAATGCAAGAAAACAGGAAAAATAGACAAAGAATGAGGACAAAATTATGAAGAAGTAGTACCTTGAAATTCCCTTTTTAGAATTTATTAGAATTTTCAAAAGAACCTCCACTTACCAAACCGACAAAATAAATAGAAGAAAACAGGAAAATTAGACAAAGAATGAAGACAAAATTATGAAGAAGTATTGTCTTGAAATACCCCTTTTTAGAATTTTATAGGAATCTTAAAAAAAGCTTCCACTTACCAAACCAGCAAAATAAATACAAGAAAACAGGAAAAAGACAAAAAATGAAGAAAATTATTAAAAAGTACTGTCCTGAAATTCTCCTTTTTCTCTTTTTTTTTTAATTATATAGGAATCTCAAAATAGCCTCCACTGAGCAAACTAACAAAACAAATAAAAGAAAACAGGAAAAAGACAATATGAAAACAAGACAAAAAAAAAGTATCTACTACATATCTACATCAATCAGAACCGTTCCATTCCTTTTATTTCGCTCATTATTCGATTTCTCTCTGTTAATTTCCTCTTTTCTTATCTTCTTTCTCCTTCTTTTCTCTTCCTCCGTCTTCTCTTCCCCTTCATTCCCTTCTTCATTTCTTTCTTCCTTTCATTATATTTCACTTATTATTCGTTTTCTTTCCCTTAATGTTTCGTCGAGGGTAAGAAGAAGCATTTGAACGATCACTTAAGAAAAAAAGCGCAAAAAAGAAAGAAAAAAACACGAACAATAAAATCAATTTCTCATCAGCGGAACCGAAATAGAGAGAGAGAGAGAGAGAGAGAGAGTGAAAAGGGGCCGGAATTAAAGATGAAATAAGGGGTTTAACACAGGGGGGAGGAGGAGAGGGAAGGGGGGGAAGGGGGGGAAGGGGGAGGAATGGGGGCGGGGTATACTACTTTGACCCTTATACTAAAGGATCAAAAGGGTGTTAATCCCCTATTGTGTCCTTATCCTTGTGAAGCTTAGCATTCTATTGCCTTCAACGGAGCGAAAAGAGGGAGGGAGGGAGAGGAAGAGGAAGAAGAGGAGGAGGATGAAGAGGGAGAGAGGGGGAAGGAGGGAGGATGAAGGGGAGAGAAGGATGGAGAGGGAGAGAGAAAAGGAGAATAAAGGAGAGAGAGTAAAGGGAAGGTAAGAAGGAGGGAGGGAAGGTGACAAAAGGAATGGAGGAAGAAGAAGAGAAAGATGAGGGAGGAAGTAAAGGAGGAAGAGAAGGAAATGAGGATAAAGAGTAGGAGAAAGGAGGAAGAGAAGGGATGATAAAGGGAGGAAGGAAAGGGGAAAGAGGGAGAGAAAGAGCGAAGATGAAGAAGGAGGGAGAGAGAAAGGGAGGGAATGGGGAGGAGAGAGAGAGAGGGAGGGAGAGAAGAAGAGGGGGAAAGAATGAGGGAGAGAGCGTAAAGGAAGATGAAATAGGGAGAAAAAGGGGGAGGAGGAGGATAAAGAGGGAGAGGGGGGAGGGGGGGGAGAGGGGGGTTAAAGGGGGGGTTAAAATCCTATTTGTTCTTCCTTTTGATTGAATTCTTGTCAATGTAAGCTTGAGAGAGGAAGGGAGGAGGAGGAGGAGGAGGAGGAGGAGGAGGAGGAGGAGATGAGGAGGTATATGATATTTCCTCTCTATCTCTCAATCTCTTCTTCCTCTTTTCCTTCCTCCTTTTCCTCCCTTCCTTATTTCCTTCCTTCTTTCTTTCTTTCCTTCCTTCCTTCCTTCCTTCCTTCCTTCCTCCCTTCCTTCCTTCTTTCTCTTAATCTCCTCGCTTCCTGTTATCTTTCTCTTCTTCCTTCTTTTCCTTTTCTTCCATCTTCTCTTCCACTTCCATCTTGTTCCTTCCTATTTTATTCCTCCTCCTTCTTTTCTTCTCTAAGTGTTATAGTTTTCCTTTTCCTCCTCCTCCTCCTTTCATCTTCTTTTCCTCCTCCTTTCCTTTTCCTCGTTTTCATCTACCACTTCCTTCCCTTCATTATTAGTTTTTTTCCTATATTTTTTTTACCTTTCTTCTTTTCTCTTAAATGTATCCTTAGTCTACTTGGTCTTCGGCTCTTCTTCCTCCTCCTCCTCCTCTTCCTCCTCTTCCTCCTCCTCCTCCTCCTCCGTCACCATCCATCATCTTCACCACACGAGTCACCATCACTCCCTCCTTCCATCAGCTTGTGTCCTCCTCCTCCTCCTCCTCCTCCTCCTCCTCCTCCTCCTCCATCAGCTAGTGTCTCCTCCTCCTCCATCACACACCCAATCTTCTCTCCCACACTCTCTCCGCAATATTCATCCTCTCTCTCTCTCTCTCTCTCTCTCTCTCTCTCTCTCTCTCTCTCTCTCTCTCTCTCTCTCTCTCTCTCTTAGGTCTGTTTCCCTATTCTATCACAACCACTCACAAACACACACACACACACACACACACACACACACACACACACACACACACACTAACACATCGCTACCATTCTCCCTCCCAGGCCTTCCTCATTTTCCTCTCTCTCTCTCTCTCTCTCTCTCTCTCTCTCTCTCTCTCTCTCTCTCTCTCTCTCTCTCTCTCTCTCTAAATAATGAACGGAGGAAAATAAGGAGATGAAATACCTGCTCAGAGGGACAATTTGTTTTATGATTGCTGTAATTTGTCCTCCTCCTCCTCCTCCTCCTCCTCCTCCTCCTCCTCCTCTTCTTCTGGTTCTCCTTTTCCGCCTCTAAAGTAAAAGAGTTCAGTTTGTGTCTGGTTTTCCTCTTGATTTTTTTGCCTTCTTTTCTTCTTCATCGTTTTCTTCTTTTCTATTTCGTTTTTCTTCTTTTAATTCTTCCTACTTTTTCTTTTTTTTCTACCTCTGTTTTTTTCTTTTTCTTTTTTTGTATTCTCCTATTTGTTATTCATTTCTCCTTCTTCCGTTTTGTTTTCTTTTTCTTCTTCTATTTCTTCCTCTTCCAATTGCCTTTTTTCCTCTCTTTTTCTTCACTTTTTTTATACTTCTCGTTCTTATTTTCCCTCCGCTTTTTTCTTCCGTTTTGCTTTCTTATTCTCTTTCTCTTCTTCTTCTCATTGTCCTCCTCCTTTTCCTCTTACTCCTCATCTTCTTCTTCTTCGTCTTCCTCTTCTTCATCTTCGTCTTCCTCTTCTTCTCCTCCTCCTCCTCCTCCTCCTCTTCGGCAACACACAGACCAAGACGATAATTTGAATACCCCAAACCCCCCTTCTCTCTCTCTCTCTCTCTCTCTCTCTCTCTCTCTCTCTCTCTCTCTCTCTCTCTCTCTCTCTCTGTACCTAGTGCCATTGGCTGTCGAAACGCAGACGTATAGGCACTTAATGTTTGTGTTAAGGAGTTAAGGGAAGGAAGAGGAATTAGTATGTGAAGGAGGAGATAAAGGAGGGAAGAGAAGGAGGAAAATAAGAAAAGGAAGAAAGCAAGGGAAGAAAGTGAAAATATAATAAAGACTGGAAGGAGAGTTAAGAAAAGGAGATAGAGATAAGGAAAGAAAGGGAATAGGTGAAGAAAATGAAAAAAAGAAAAAGAAGGAAAATGAAGTAGGAGATAGAAAGAAACAAAGACAATGAAAGAAGCAGGAAATAAAGATAGATAAAGAAAAGATGAAAAGAAAACAAATAAGGGAAGAATGTAAAGAAAAGAAAAAGACAATGGCAGAGGGAAGGAAAAAAAGGAAAATAAAACAAACAAAGGAAACAAAAGAGGAAATAGGAGAAAAAAAAACAAATATAGAAAAGAAATAGTGTGAGCGTGTGTGTGTGTGTGCGTGCGTGTGTGTTTATGTGCGTGACAGTGTTGTTTTTTATATCTTCGTGTGCGTGTGAGATTGCGTACATGTGTGTGTGTATCAGGTGATCTAAGCCTACATGCCTCGTTAGTCTACATGGAGGAAGAGGAGGAGGCGGAGGAGGAGGAAGAGGAGGAGGAGGAGGAGGAGGAGGAGGCGGAGGAAGAGGAGGAGGAGGTGATTAATGGGATATCATATTAGTTCATTTATCAGTGGAAGAAAGGGATCAATCTACTATTATTAGCCAAGGAAGAATGGGAAAACAGTAGTAGTAGTAGTAGAAGTAGTAGTAGTAGTAGTAGTAGTAGTAGTGGTGGTGGTGGTAGTAATCATAAAAGTAGTAATAGTTGTGGTAGTATTTGTAGCTGTAGCTTTGGTAGTAATAGTAACAGTAGAAGTAGTAGTAGTAGTAGTAGTAGTAGTAGTAGTAGAAGAAGAAATTGTTGTTTTTCTTTTACTTCTTAATCATCTTTTTTCATCTTCTTCCTCCTCCTTCTTCCTCTCCTACTTCTATTTCTATTCTTTTGGTTCAGAAATAATAGTTGTAGTAATAGGCAGTAGTAGAGGTTGTTGTTGTTGTTATTACTGTTGTTGTTATTGTTATTGTTATGATATATTACTAAACAAGGACCATATTTCAGCCCAGCGCCACAAGAAGATTAAAGAGACTAAAGGATATCAACACAGGTAAATAATCCGCGCCTGTGTATGTCCACGGGCAATTAACGTTTATATTTCATCACGAAGTTAAGCGAATTATTGTATTAATGTAGAGCCCCCAGTGATGAAATATGCTGATAAATGACGAGAGATAACAGGAGGAGGAAGAGGAGGAGGAGGAGGAGGAAGAGGAGGAGGAGGACCATTAAGACCTTATCGTTGGTTAGTCCTTTTCTATCTCTTTTCTTCTTTAGTCCTCCCTTAATACCTGATCCTCCTCTTCTATATTGGGTAGCGATATATTGAGAAGGATAGAGGAGGAGGAGGAGGAGGAGGAGGAGGAGGAGGAGAGGAGGAAGAGTATATACCATTTTTTTTCGTGTTTTCCTAGTCCTCTTTCTCTAGATGTAACAGTAGTATTTGTAGTAGTAGTAGTAGTAGTAGTAGTAGTAAAAGTTGGTGTTGTTGATATTTCTTTACGTAATCATATTTTTTCCTCTTCTTCCTCCTTCTCCTCTTCCTTCTTTCACTTCTATCTCCTGGTTGAAAAATAGTGCTTGCAGAAATATTATCATTATCATTATTATTATTATTATTATTATTATCATTATTATTATTAGATGATGTTGTTGTTGTTGTTGCTTTTCTTGTCGTTGTTAATATTCTTCAAACTTCTTCATTCTCTTCTTTTTCTTCTTTTCACCCAAACCAATTATCTCAAAGGACAGAGGAACAGACAGACAGAAGGACGGGGAGGCAAATTTTTTCATCCCTCTCAACAATTTTCTTTAAGGACAGACGAAGGACAGAAGGAAAGACGAAGTAGAACATTAAACTTTTCACTCCTCCGTTAATTTCGAAGTCGCCTGAGAAAAGACAGCAAGGGGGGGAGGGGGGGGCGAGGAGGGGGGAGGGGGGGGGGCTGTAATTAGGGCGTGGCTTGTCTGCGGGCCGTTACGTTGATGGATTTCCTATCAAGTGTTTTATCGTATTCCAATTGGGGGGTAGCCATAGGGGGGTGTGGGGGGGGACTCTTTGAAGTAGCCCCCCCACTCACCTTCCTTTCCTCCCCCTCTTTTCTTTTCCTCCTCCTCTTTCCTCTCTTCTTTTCTTTCTTCTTTTCTTCCTCTCCCTAACTTCTTCTCTTCTCTCCTTTCTTCTTAGTTTCTCTCCTCTCGGTTTCTTTTTCTTTTTCTTCTTCGTTTTTTTCCTCCCCTCGCGTCTAATTAACAATGGGTCTTTTACTTCCTTTGTTGTCCTTCTAATCTTCTTCTTCTTCTTCTTCTTCTTCTTCTTCTTCTTCTTCTTCTTCTTCTTCCTCCTCCTTCTTCAACCCCATTATCAATCCCCTTCATTTGATGTTAAACTAATGTGTCCTCCAGTTCCTCCTCCTCCTCCTCCTCCTCCTCCTCCTCCTCCTCCTCCTCCTCTCACTGTCCTCTTCTTTAATATTTTCTCTTATATTTCTCCTTCCCCTTTTTTTCTTTCTTTCTTTGTCTTTTTTCCTTTTTTCCTTTCTTTTTGTCTCTGTCTTTCTTTCTTCCTTCTTCTTCTTCGTTTTCCTCTTTTTTCTCTTATATTTCTCCTTCCCCTTTTTTTCTTTCTTTATTTGTCTTTTTTCCTTTTTTCCTTCTTTCTTTTTGTCTTTCTTCTTTCTTCCTTCTTCTTCTCCCTTTTCCTCTTTTTTCTCTTATATTTCGCCTTCCCCTTTTTTTCTTTCTTTCTTTGTCTTTTTTCCTTTTTTCCTTCTTTCTTTTTGTCTCTCTTCTTTCTTCCTTCTTCTTCTTCTTCCTCTTCTTTCTCTTATATTTCCCCTTCCCCTTTTTTTCTTTCTTTATTTGTCTTTTTTCCTTTTTTCCTTCTTTCTTTTTGTCTTTCTTCTTTCTTCCTTTTCCTCTTTTTTCTCTCATATTTCTCCTTCCCCTTTTTTCTTTCTTTGTCTTTTTTTCCTTTTTTCCTTCTTTCTTTTTGTGTTTCTTCCTTCTTCTTCTTCTTCCTCTTTCCCCTCCTCCCCCCTTCGGAATCCCCATAATTATCCAATACGCCGCATACCTCATCGACGAACGCCATTTTTAAAAGCCTCCACTTCTTTAAATACCCCTCCCCCTCCCCTCTTACCCCTCCCTTCTAACTCCCTTCCCCCATCCTCTTACTCCCTCTTTCTCTCCCTCCTCTTCTCTTTCCTCCCTTCCATCCTCTCCTCCTCCCTCTACCCCTCTTCTCCCCTTCCTCTTCCCCCTCCCCTCCCCTTTCCTCCCTTTCCTATCCTCGCCCCCTACCTCCCTGTCCCCTCTCCCTCCCTCTCCCTTCTTCCTCCCCCTCTCTCTTCCCCCCTTCCCCATCCCTTTAACCCCTTCTACATCCTCTTTCCTCCCTTCTTCCATCCTCTCCCCCTCCTTCTACCCCTTTTCTCCTCCTCCTCCTCCTCTGCTCACTCCCCTCCCCTTTCTTCCCTTCCCCAATCTTCGCCCCTACCCCATTTCCCCTCTTCCTCCCTCTCCCTTCTTCTTCCCCCTCTCTCTTCCGTCTTCCCCCTTTCCTCTTATCACCCTTTCTCCTCTACTCCCTTTCACCTTCTCCTTCCTCCTCTTCCTCCTCCTCCTCCCCTCCTTCCAGTGGCTTATTAAAAGGCTAATGTGCCATCAATGTAATGTCGCTAAAAATGTAAATAAAAGAAATGATGAATGATGAAGATAATGATGAAGATAATGATGATGATGATGATGATGATGAATGCTTCTGCTTTTTATGAAGAGTTGATTTGTAGTTTCTTTTTCTTTTTTTTTGCTAAAGGAGGAAAGAATCGCGTCAGGTGTGAAGGTGTGAAGTTAATGAGCGATAAACACCTGTAAGGGTAATTAACGCCAGGTATAAACACACACACACACACACACACACACACACATAAACCTACTGATACACGCACCTTGAAATACACATACACCAACATAACTACATACACCAATACACTCACAAACGCACATACAACCACATACATACACACACACACTTATAAACACACGAGAGAAAGAATGTAAGTGAAGGGAGATAGAAGAAGCAAGAGAAGAAAGGAGATAATTAAGGGAGGGAGGGAGGGAGATAAAATAGGAAAAAAAAGTAAGAGGAAAAAAATATATAAAGAAAGAACGTAAAGGAAAAAAAAGAGAGAAGAAAGGAGAATTAAGGAAAGGAGGGAGATAAGATAGGAGAAAAAGAGGAAAAAAATATATAAAGGAAGAACATAAAGAGAAAAAAAAGAGAAGAAAGGAGAATTAAAGGAGGGAGGGAGATAAGAGAGGAAAAAAAAGAGGAAAAAATATATAAAGGAAGAACATAAAGGAAAAAAAAGAGAGAAGAAAGGAGAATTAAGGGAGGGAGGGAAGGAGGGAGATAAGATAGGAAAAAAAAGAGGAAAAAATATATAAAGAAAGAACATAAAGAAAAAAAACAAAGAAAAACATTAGGGTGGAAAAGCACATATACACACACACACACACACATACATACATACATACACACCCATACCTACATACCTACATACCTGCCTACATACATCCCCTCTTCCCCCCTCCCCCCTCGTCCCCGCACTCCACAAAGCCTCAAATCCAAGGTTCAGGAGTTGGGGAAGGAAGGAAAAAAAACTTTGCACTGGGGACGGAGAGAAAGTTTCATCCTTGAGAGACGAGAAATGCGAACACGGGTGATGGGTGAGTGACGGATGACGCGGCGGGGGAGGAGGGGGGGAGGAGGGGGAGGAGGAAGGAGAAGAATAGAAGGAGAGAATGAAAGGAGAATAGGATGAATGAGTGACGGGACGTAGGAGGAGAAGAAGAGAGGAAGTGCCGAGGATTAATGGAGAGAGTAAGGGAGAAAAATGAATAGGAGGAGGAGGAGGAATAGAAGGAGGAGGGAGTAAAGGAGTGACAAGGAGTAGGAGGAGGAAATGAGAAAAAAATGAGGGAATAACAAAATTGGAGACGGAGGGATGAGGAGGGAAAAAGGGGAGGAGAGGAGTAGGAGGAGAAGGGACAAGGAGTAGAGAGAGGAAAAAAAAAAAAGGGAATAACAAAATTGGAGACGGAGGGAGGAGGAGGAAAAAAAATAATAGAGAGAGTAAGGAAGAAAAATGAATAGGAGGAGGAATAGAAGGAGGAGGAGGGAGCAAAGGAGTGACAAGGAGTAGGAGGAGGGGGAAATGAGTGAGGAAAAGCATGATAAAAAAATGAGGGAATAACAGGAAATTGGAAACGGAAGGAGGAGGAGGAGGAGGAAAAAGAGAACAAGGAAGGACAGAACAAGGGAATGACAGAAATAAGAGATAATATGAGTGAGGAAAATAGATGAATAAAATGAGAAGGGAGAGAAAAGAATAGTAGAAGGAGGATGCAACGAGGAAATAAAAGGAAGAAAGAGGAAATGGAAGGATAGATAGAATAGAAGGGAGTGAAAAGTATAGAAGGAAGAGGAGGAGGAGTAGAAGAGAACAAGGAAATGAAGGAAAGAGAAGAAGAAAATTCAGCAAGAAGTATTATGGAAGGAGTAAAAGAGACGAAACGAGGATGGAGGAATAAACTTAAAGGTAATGGGAATAGGAAGAGGGAGAGACAGACAGCAAGGAATGAGAGTGCAAAAAGAAGTGAGGGAAGAATGAGAAGGGGGATGGAAGAAGGGAAGGAGAGAAATAGGAGGAAAAATACATGATACCGAGCAAGAAGAATGAGAAAGAAAGAGAAAGTGAGGGGAGAATGAGAAGGGGGATGGAAGAAGGGAAGGAGAGGAATAGGAGAAAAAAATAAACGATACCCAGAAGGAAGAATGATAAAGAAAGAGGAAGTGAGGAAAGAAGGAGAAGGGGGATGGAAAAGGAGAAAAGAAGGAAAAAGAAAAGGAAAAGTAAATGATTACCAGCAAGAAAGAATGAGAAAGAAAGAGGAAGTCAGGAAAGAAGAAGTATGGAAAAAGGGAATAGAAGGAACAAGTAAAGGAAAAAAATGATAACCAGCAAGAAAGAGTGATAAAGAAAGAGGAAGTCAGGAAAGAAGTATGGAAAAAGGGAGTAGGAGGAACAAGTAAAGGAAAAAGAAATGATAACCAGCGAGAAAGAGTGAGAAAGAAAGAGGAGGTGAAGGGAGAAGGAGAAGTGGGATGGAAAAAGGGAACAGAAGGAGTAAGTAAAGGAAAAATAAATGATAACCAGCAAGAAAGACTGGGAACAGAGGTAAGATAAAAGAGAGAACAGCCACACACTAACTCATGGGCCGACAGCGTGTGTAGGAGAGAGAAGGAAAAGGGGGGTGGGGGTGGGGTCAAGGCGGGGGCGTCAACCATCCTCCACCTCAGCGTGATCTCGTCTGGCGCCACAGGTGCCTGAAAATCACCTGAGCGATGCCAGTGCCACGCTACGCTGCCACACATACGACTCACATACCGAACACTCACCCTGGGGTCACACACGCTACCTAGAGCTACCCTGGGGCGTCCTGAGGCTTCTAACATATCCCTAGAGGTTTAGAGGGAAGGACACACACATAGGAACCCCTGGACACATGGGTACGTTGAGGGATACATAGGGACACAGGGGTTTGCTGTACGACACGTTCGGGCCGCGAGGGTAAAGGTCTGGCGGCGTGCTGGCTACAATCAGTGTCACCCCGGCACGGCGGGAGATAAAAGCAGCTGAGATCTGTGTTCCGCGCCGCGCCGACCCTCACAGCACACGGCGCGACTACTCGTGTGACCCCGCGTGCCGCCGTCAGGACCTCCGCCGCGCCCACGCCTTCTATGCCGCGGGAGAGTGAGGTGTAAGGGGACTATTACTAGGCCTCACACACACACGCACGCACACGCAATCACACGCAAACGGCCTCCAAAGTGACGGATATTTACGTGAGCGTCGAAGAGTCGGGATTTAAACAAGACGGAGTGCGCGAAACAAGACCAAAACAAAACAAAACAAGACAAACAAACACCAAACCGCCCCCGCCAGGACCACGCACTAACGGCCATGCTATAACCTCGATTAACGTTTATCAATGTAATTATTAAAACGGCGGGATCAGGCCGCGTTCAGCCCGGGCCTCCCCATTAGATAAGTAATCCCCGGGAGAGGCACAGCGGGGATCACACAGGGGGAGGCGGGGGAGGGGAATGCCGCCCAGGAGAGGAGCCAGCGCCGGGGGGGAGTGAGCCGCCGTAAGCCTGGCCTGTGTGGCTCCCATGGCTCCAGGTGAGTGTGTGGACCTGTTACCTGTGCTGTTTTACCCGTGTTTTTTATTGTGTTTCTTTAATTGTTTCTTTATTAGTGTTTCTTTACCTGTATTCATTTACCTGTATTGAGTTACCTGAACCTTTCTACCTGTGTGCTCCTTAATTAGTGTTCCTTAACCTGTCTTTCTTTATTGTGTTTCTGCACCTGTGTTTCTTTAATTGTTTCTTTATTTGTGTTTCTTTACCTGTATTCATTTGCCTGTGTTGAGTTACCTGGGCTCTTCTACCTGTGTGTTCCTTAATTAATGTTCCTTTACCTGTCTTTTTTTGTGCTTCTTCACCTGTTTTCCTTCACCTGTGCTGCTTTACCTGTGTTACTTGAGTTCATTAACCTGCTATCTGTGTTCTTTGGTCCCGTTTTACCTGCCTGTGATTAATGTTTCTTTACCTGCGATGTGTTCCTAATTACCTTACGTTACACCTGTTCTTATATACCTGTCTCACTTGTTCCCTTATCTGTGTGTGTGTGTGTGTGTGTGTGTGTGTGTGTGTGTGTGTGTGTGTGTGTGTGTGTGTGTGTGTGTGTGTGTGTGTTTTAGTGGCTCGCTTTATTTGTTTTTTTATTGCCTCATTTCACCTGAGTTCCGTTATTGCCTTGGTTTTATTTGTGTTTTTTATCGTCTGTTTTACTGCTTTGACTGTTTCGTTTTGTGTGTGTGTGTTTGAGTGCGTGTGCGTGTGCGTGTGTGTGTGTGTGTGTGTGTGTGTGTGTGTGTGTGTGTGTGTGTGTGTGTTTTATGGTTTTACTTCAGCCGTTTCGTGTTTTATTTTAGTTTCCCTTCACTCACTTTTATTACCTTTTGTTTTACTTTACTGGTCTCTTTACTTTGATCTGTTTCCTCTCTTCCTTCCTCCTTCATTGCTTACTTTACTACTCTGGGTCAGGTTCTTATTCTTTATCTCTTTCCTTTCCTTCCTCTTTTTCCTTTTCCGGGTTTATTTATTTTCTCATACTTTCTGACTTTCCTTTTCTCTTTCCCAATGTGGATAAATCTCTCTCCATTTGTTTATTTTCCTTACTTTCCCTTCCTCCTCCTTCTTTCCCTCACATTGTCATTCCTTGTTTCCTCTCCTTCTCCTTCAATGTTTCCTACTCTTTTCTACTTCTTATTCCCTTATTCTTTATCTCTTTACTTTCCTTCCTCTTCCTCTTTCCTTTTCTGGGTTTATTTATTTTCTCATACTTCCTTCCATTCTTACTTTCCTTTTCTCTTCCTTAATGTGGGTAAATCTCCTTCCATTTCTTTCTTTCCCTTACTTTCCCCTCCTCCTCCTTCTTTCCCTCACACTGTCATTCCTTCCTTGTTTCCCTTCCTTCTCCTTCAATCCTTCCTACTTTTCTCTATTTCTTATTTATCCTTTTTGTTTTCTTTCCTTTCCATTCTCCTACTCTTTCCTACTTCTGTTTTTTTATGCATACTTTCTTTCCTTACAACTTTTCTTTTCGCATCGACTATATTTCCTTACTTTCAATCTTTTCCTTATATTTTTCCTTGCTTTTTTTCTACCTCCTACTCCCTACTTTCAACTCTTTTTACAGTACTTTCTTCCTTTCCTTTCCTTCCTCCTCTTACTTCTTACTTTTCTCGACTCTATTTCCTTCCTCCAAACTCTAACGACCACAACTTCTTCCCTCATTCATTAACTTCACTCATTAAACTTCACTGGACGAGAGAAATATAAAAGAAAGAGAGATAGAAAAGTATAATAAAAAATGTCTTCCTCTATTGCTGTCTTCTTATTAATTAAAGATTCATAATTATGTAGCTTTGATGAGGCCTGTGTGTGTGTGTGTGTGTGTGTGTGTGTGTGTGTGTGAGGGTGGGTGGGTGGGTTCTCTTCTCTCTCTCTCTCTCTCTCTCTCTCTCTCTCTCTCTCTCTCTCTCTCTCTCTCTCTCTCTCTCGTTCTTTCGTATGTTTGTTCGCTCGTCTTGCTAATTTGAGGTTCATTCAAATTCCCATTCATAATTTTCATTAATAAACTTTTTTTTTCTTTTTTGTTCTTGATTAACTTAACATACTAAATTTGCACCTGTCATTAGCGGCGGGAAGAAGGTAGAGAAAAAAAAAAGGAAAAAGAAAAAAAGAAAAAAAAAGAATAAAGACAAGGATGCGGGAATAACTTATCTATTTGTGTATATTTATTTCTTTTTTCTTTTCATGTTTTATTTTGTTTTATTTTACTGTTGTTTGTTTTAATTTTTTTATTTTTCGTTTTATTTTCTGACTTTTATTTCCCTTACTTTTTCATCTGTATTTTTTTTTGTTGTTGTTGTCGATGTTTCCTTTCTTTTTTTGGTGTTTTTTCACGGCATTTTCTTTTCTTTCAATGTTTGTTCAATATCTTGCCACCTTTATTTTCTTTGTTTGCTTTACTGATTTATTCCTGTTCACTATTTCTTCATTTTTTTTTCTTCATGACCTTGTTCTTCTTCCTAATATTGTTCTTCTTTTTCTTTTCTTTCTTCGTCTTCTTGTTTTTCCTTTTCATTTCTTTTCCACTTTTTTTATTTTTCTCCTGTTCTCCTTTTTCTTTTCCTTCTTGTTCTTCGTCTTCTTGTTTTTCCTCTTCATTTCCTTTCCTTTTTTATCTTTTCCTCCTGTTTTCCTTCTTCTTTTCCTTCTTGTCCTTCGTCTTCTTGTTTTCCTCTTCATTTCTTTTCCTTTTTTTTCTTTTTCTCCTGTTCTCCTTTTTCTTTTCCTTCTTGTTCTTCGTCTTCTTGTTTTTCCTCTTCATTTTTTTTTTCTCCTGTTTTCCTTTTTTCCTTCCTGTTCTTCTACTTGATCTTGTTCTTTTTGTTGTTATTCTTCTTTTTCTCCTCCTCTTCCTCTTCTTCCTCCTCCTCCACCTCCTCCTCTAAATCGTTCTTTGTGGCTAATAGAAAATTATCAGGATTTACAGATCATGTCTTAGCGTGAGTTAGTGCTGTTAGTCATGCTCTCTCTCTCTCTCTCTCTCTCTCTCTCTCTCTCTCTCTCTCTCTCTCTCTCTCTCTCTCTCTCTCTCTCTCTCTCTCTCTCTCTCTCTCTTTCCTTCTTTTCTTTCAATATCTTTCTTTATTTCTTTCCTTCCTGCCTCTCATTCATATTTTTTCCCCTTTTCTTCCTTATTTTTCTTTCTTCTTTTTTTATCTTATTTCTCTCTCTCTCTCTCTCTCTCTCTCTCTCTCTCTCTCTCTCTCTCTCTCTCTCTCTCTCTCTCTCTCTCTCTCTCTCTCTCTCTCTCTTTAAAACATCATACCTATAAACTTTTTTCCCATCCTTTTCCATTCATTGTTTTCCTTCATCTTCTTTGTGTAAAACGTCGTAGTATAGTTTTCTTTTTCACTTTTTTTATCACTTTATTTATTTGTAATTCTTTTCATTCAACAAACTTTTTTTTATCCTCTTCCACTAATTCATTTCACTTCATATTCCTTGTGACAAACGGCGTTGTATAATTCTTTTTTATCTTTTTTTTTATCTATGTATTTACTTATTCATCTTTTATTATTTAATATATTTATACTTTTCTTCTGTCATTATATACATTTTCATCCTCTTTTATTCATTCAGTCACTTCGCCTTCTTTGTGTTCTTCAAGTTATATTTTATTAATTATTCTTTTTCATTTTCTCCATCGTCTTCTTTGTGTAAAACGGCAGAGTACATTTTTTTCTTTCTCTTTTATCAACATGTTCATTTATTCTTTTTCCCATTCAAACGTACAGAATCATATCTTTAGGAACATTTATTTTATCAGTATATCATGTTTTCATTCATTATAACTTCGTAGTGTATATTTTTCCTTCTCTTTTTTTCAGTTGGTTTAGTCGTTCGTTTTTCTTCCCCTCATATCTTAAGGAACATTCATTTTATTAGTTCATTATTTTTTCATCCATTATAACTCATTCATTTCCTTCATCTTTGTGTAAAACGGCGAGGTATATTTTTTTCCTTTCTTACTTCTCTTTTTTTTCAGATGGGGTTTATTCATTCTTTTTCCTTCCCCTCATATCTTCAGGAACATTCATTTTATTAATGCATTACTCTTTCATTCATTCATTTCCTTCATCTTTGTATAAAACAGCGAGGTATATTTTTTTTCTTTCTTACTTCTCTTTTTTTTTCAGCGGGTTTATTCATTCTTTTTCCTTCCCCTCATATCTTTAGAAACATTCATTTTATTAATTCATTACTCTTTCATTCATTCATTTCCTTCATTTTCTTTGTGTAAAAAACGTCGTATCGTAAACTTTTCCTTCTCCCCCTTCTTAATCACTGTTTTTTATTACTTTTTCTTCCCCTCAAGCGTACAAAATCACATCTTTAGGAACATTAATTTTATTAGTTCATTATTTTTTCATTCATTATAACTTTCACTCATTCATTTCCCTCATCTTTGTGTAAAACGACGAGGTATACATTTTCTTTCTCACCTTCTTGTGTCCGGGTATTTATTTATCTTTTTTTTTTCTTCCCCTCCCGCGTACAGAATCATATCTTTAAGAGCGTTCCCGCGTGCGCCGTCTCGCCACTCATCTTTAATCCTCACGAGTTCGCTTTACTTTTTTTCTCTTTAATCAATAAATACAGACGTGTTAGTTAAATGATATAGCACCTGCCTCTCACCTCGGACGTTTAATTCATCACAGCCACTAAATCTCTCTCTCTTTCTCTCTCTCCTACCTGTTTACCTGTTTTATTTTACATATCTACCTGTTGTTTACCTGTTTACACCTATCCTAACCTACGCTCACACCTCTTCATCTACACCTGTTTACCTGTTTAATCTTACACACATACACCTGTTTACACCTGGTCTGTTTATCTGTTTTATCTACCTATTTACCTGTTGTTTACCTGTTTACACCTGTCCTAGCCTCTACCCACACCTGTTTACCTGTTCAAACCTACATCTGCACCTGTTTACCTCTCCAACGCTACACACATACACCTGTTTACACCTGGTCTGTTTATCTGTTTTATTTACCTATTTACCTGTTGTTTACCTGTTTACACCTGTCCTACCCTACGCTCACACCTCTTCACCTGTCAAAACGTACACCTACACCGGTTTACCTGTTCAATCTTACACACACACACCTGTTCACACCTGGCCAAACTTATACACACACACACACACACACACACACACACACACACACACACACACACACACACACACACACACACACACACACACATCTTTAAACTCATGAACTCTCACCTTCACACCTGTCCTCCTACACACCACACCTGTTATCATTACCTTTCCAAACTTTCTTTCTTATATCTTTTCTTGTTTATATCTTTTTTTTTTTTTTTTTTTTTTTTTTATATATGGGCTTATATAGCATGCCTGTAGGGACACAGAGTAGGTAGGCTTGTCTATATCTGTAAACAAAGAAGACATAAGGAAAAGAGAAAAGACGTGAGCGAGACGTGAAACAGACATCGAGAAAGAATATATGAAAAGAGGAAAAATAAATAATACACATCTGCATACCTGTTACCACCTTCACCTGCCTCATATACACACCTTCCCACACCTGTTATGATTACCTTTTCTAAATTTTCTTCTCACCTTTACCTGCCCTTAGTTTCCCTACACACCTGCACACACAGCTGCATACCTGTTATCATCTTCACCTGCCTCATACACACCTTCCCACACCTGCTATTATTACCTTTTCTTCTCACCTTTACCTGGCCTTACTTTCCCTACACACCTGCACACGTAACTGCATACCTGTTTTCACCTTCACCTGCCTCATTTACTCACCTTCCCACACCTGTCATTATTACATTTCCAAACCTACTTCCTTACCTTTACCTGCCCATCTACACACCTGGACACACAAATCCATACCTGTTTGCATCACCTGACTCATAAATACCTTCCCACATATGTCATTACCTTTCCAAGCTTACATTCTTACCTTTAACTGACCATACACACACCTGCTCTCTCTCTCTCTCTCTCTCTCTCTCTCTCTCTCTCTCTCTCTCTCTCTCTCTCTCTCTCTCTCTCTCTCTTACACCTGTTATAACATTTCCAAACTTTCCTTTTCACTCTTACCTCCCACAAACCTTTCCCACACCTGCATACCTGTTAATCACTTCACCTCACCTGTACACACCTCTCCAAACCTGTTAATACCATTCCAACCTTACCATATCTCCCCAACATCCCCATACCTACACATATCCCACTCACCCCATGACACACACCTATCTCCCCCCTTTCGTACCTTTCCTATTTACCTGCTCACTCGTCTCCCCTCTCCTCCGCCCCCTCACATTCACACCTGTTGCATACCTGGATGAGCACCTGTCTTTGCTCTCACTTTCGCTCTCCCTTCGGACTCTCACACCTGCCTTTCCTACCTGTCCATAAGTTAGTGACTCTGGACAGGTGTGCGGAATAAGGTAGGAGAGAACTGACAGGTATATAAAGGTGCCTTATTGATTATTTTTACGTATGTTGGCTTGAAAGTTAAGGAAATAAATACTGGAAGAAAAGGAAAGAGAAAATAATGGAAAGGTAATTAATGGGGAAAAAGTAAATATTTGTTTCGGTCGGTTTAGTTTTCTTTCATTTTATTAGTTAGTAGTAGTAGTAGTAGTAGTAGTAGTAGTAGTAGTAGTAGCGGTAGTAGTAGTAGTAGTAGTAGTAGTAGTAGTAGTAGTAGTAGTAGTAGTAGTAGTAGTAGTAGTAGTAGTAGTAGTAGTAGTAGTAGTAGTAGTAGCAGTAGTAGTAGTAGTAGTAGTAGTAGTAGTAGTAGCAGTAGTAGTAGTAGTAGTAGTAGCCACCACCACCACTATCACCACCACCATCACTAATAATAATAATAATAATAATAATAATAATAATAATAATAATAATAATAATAACAATATATGACCGGCTCATTGTTGTGAAAGTCGGCCGGGCATTAAGGACGAAAAAACACGGAAAAAACGAGGGATTTACGTTTTAATGACGCATAAAACAGCCGGCTCAGAGGAAATATATTGGCTAAAAATATTAAACTGGGAGAGAGAGAGAGAGAGAGAGAGAGAGATGTATAAAAAAAAGAGAACAAGGGGGTGCAACAAACGAACAAACAAACATGACACTCGGATTTCACTGGTCAATCCGAGAGAAAGAAAAAAAAAAACGCGTAAAAAAAAACAAAAAAACAAGAGACAAACAAACACTCGCACCTTTCCCCTCACCTGGCCACACCTGAGTTCCTTCCACCTGGCTGCTCTCTCTCTCTCTCTCTCTCTCTCTCTCTCTCTCTCTCTCTCTCTCTCTCTCTCTCTCTCTCTCTCTCTATCGCTTTACCTGCTGCCGTTTTCCTCCCCTATTTGCGTGGACTCTCTCTCTCTCTCTCTCTCTCTCTCTCTCTCTCTCTCTCTCTCTCTCTCTCTCTCTCTCTCTCTCTCTCTCTCTCTCTCTCTCTCTCTCTCTCTCTCTCTCTCTCCATCAAGTCAATAGATGAATGAGTAAACATGAATAAAAATTGCAATATATAAATAAAATAAATAAATTACTGAGTGGATGAATGCACAGAAGAGACACAAAATGAATAAGAAGAAAAATAAATTGAAAAAAAAAAAGAAAAATGATCGCGAAAAATTGTTCGACGGGAAACCACAAAAAATAAATATAACTCACTAAACCAAAGGGAGAGAGGGAGAGGGGGAGAAGAAGAAAAGGGGGAAAGGGAGAAGATGGAAAAGGGAAAAATGAAAATAGGAGAAAGAAGGGATAAAAGGGAATACTGGAGAAAGGGGGAAAGGAAGGAAGGGAAAGGGGGAAAAGAAAGGAAGGGAAAAGGGGAAAAGAAAGGAAGGGAATAGGGGAAAAGGAAGGAAGGGAAAAGGGGAAAAGAAAGGAAGGGAAGAGGGGAAAAGAAAGGAAGGGAAAAGGGGAAAAGAAAGGAAGGGAAAAGGGGAAAAGGAAGGAAGGGAAAAAGGGAAAAGGAAGGGAGGGAAAAGTAGAAAAAAAGGAGAGAAGAAAAGGGAGAAAGAGGGAGAAAGAGGATAAAGAAAAAAAAAATAGGTTAGTTTGGTTTGGGTGGAGTTGGATTAGGTTTGGGTTGGGTTGGGATATAATGGGTCGTTAGGTTAGGATAGGTTAGGTTAGCTTGGGTTAGTTTATGTTATGTTATGCTATGTTTTGTTAGGTTAGGATATGTTATGTAAGGTTAGGATAGGTTAGGTTAGGTTAGCTTGGGTTAGTTTATGTTATGTTATGTTTTGTTAGGTTAGGATATGTTATGTTAGGTTAGGATAGGTTAGGTTAGGTTAGCTTGGGTTAGTTTATGTTATGTTATGTTTTGTTAGGTTAGGATATGTTATGTTATGTTAGGATAGGTTAGGTTAGGTTAGCTTGGGTTAGTTTATGTTATGTTATGTTTTGTTAGGTTAGGATATGTTATGTTATGTTAGGATAGGTTAGGTTAGGTTAGCTTGGGTTAGTTTATGTTATGTTATGTTTTGTTGGGTTAAGATATGTTATGTTAGGTTGGGTTAACTTAGGTTTCGGTCAGTTTCAAGGAAGGTGGGCCACACAGGTGAAATAGGTGATCACAGGTGAGTTAGGGTACCTGTGTGTGTGTACCTTGCGGGCGCCAGGTAATAGCCAGGTAACAAGTTAAATAGAGTTTACGTCAAGTTCACCTGAAGGAAGGATGGACAGGTACTGGAGGAGAAGGAGGAGGAGGAGGAGGAGGAGGCGGTGGTGGTGATGGTGGTGGTGGGAAATTTGGTGATGGTGTTAATGATGGTGGTGGTGGTGGTGGTGAAAAAATAAAAGAAAAGGAAGAAGGGAAGGTAAAATGGATGGAAGGAAGGAAGAAAGATAGATAGAAAAAAAGATAGAGCCGTGAAAGAAAGGAAAGTAAGAAAAAAGGAAGGAAGAAATGAAGAAAAATGAAAGAAAGGAGAGAATGAAATGGAAGGAAGGAAAGAGAGAAGGCTAGAAGGAAAAGAGAGAGGAGGAGGAATAAGAGATAGGCAGAAAGGAATGAAGAAAAAAAACGAGAGAAAACCGTGTACAGAGAAAAGGAGAAAAAGAAGCAAAAATGAAAGCGAAATACATATACAGGTGTGAAAGAAGATATTAAAGTAAGAGTGTGAACAGGTAACCCGGGCCGGAACAAGAGGAAAGAGGGGAAAAAGAGGGAAAGAGGAGCAGGTACTGACAGGGGTTTGGCATGAGGCTAATTTTCAAGCTGTGCTACCTGGCGTTACCTGAGTGAGGGAGGGAAGGAGGGAAAGGTGTGAGGGAACGTTGAAGGAGAGAGCGGAAGGAGAAAAGGTGTAAGAAAGTAGAAGGAAAGAGGGGGAG
>NC_066524.1:14321660-14346660 GCF_024679095.1 Eriocheir sinensis
GAAGGAGAGAATGAAGGAAGGAGGGAGACAGGGAAAAAAAGAGGAAAGGAAAGAAAGGAAGGAAGAAGAGAGAGCAGGATGAAGAGGGTAGGAGGGAAGAAGAGGAGAAAAAGGGACAAGAGAGAAGGAAAGAAGGAAGAAAGATGAATGAAGGTAGGAAAGGTGAGGGAGGGAAGGATAAAAGGAGGAAGGAGAGATGGAGGGATGAAAGGAGAGAAGGAAATGAGTGGGAGAAGACAGGGGGAAGGAGAAAAGAAGGAAAGGAGAGGAGGAAAAAGGAAAAGAAAGAGGGAGAGAAAGAAGGAAGGAGAGGAAAGGAGGGAAGAAGAGAAGCAGAGAAGAAGGAAAGGAGAGAAGGAAAAAGGAAAGAGGAAGAGAAAGAAGGAAGGAGAGGAAAGAAGGGAAGAAGAGAAGGAGGAAGAAGAGAGAAAGAGGAAGAGAAGGAGAGGATTGAAGGAGGAGGGAGAGAGAGAAGGAAGGACCGGAAAGGAGGGCAGAAGAGAAGGACAGAAGAAGGAAAGAAGAGAAGGAAAAAGGAAAGAGAAGGATAGGATTGAAGGAGGAGGGAGAGAATGAAGGAAAAAGAGAAGGAGAGAAGAAGGAAAGGGAGAGAAGGAGGAAGAGTTGCGACAGGTAAGAGGAGGTGTGGAAGAAGGAGGAATGTGGTGTGTGGAGTCGGGTTACGAAGGAGGAAGAGGAAGAAGAAGAAGAGGAGGAGGAGGAGGAGGAGGAGGAGGAGGAGGAGGATATGTCGATCAATCAAGCTTTGGCCTCTTCAGCTTAATGGGGAAAAAAGGTAAAATAAACGACCTTGCCAAAAAGATGATGATGGTGATGATGGTGATGATGATGATGATGATGATGATGGGTAAGGTGGAAAGTACATCTACATTCATCTCTCTCTCTCTCTCTCTCTCTCTCTCTCTCTCTCTCTCTCTCTCTCTCTCTCTCTCTCTCTCTCTCTCTCTCTCTCTCTCTCTCTCTCTCTCTCTCTTCTTTTTTATTCATTAGCAGAGATATAGGATTGATAAGGGAGTAGATCGATAGATAGATAGATAGATAGATAGACAGACAGAGCTTGTGTGATATAGAAAGGTAGATAGATAGGTAGTTAGGTAGATAGATAAATAGATAAATAGGAAAGCAAAAAGAAAGAAAAACAAACAAGAAAATGAAAAAGAAAACAAAATCAAAGAAAGCACAAAAAATAAACAAAAACACAAAAAATAGATAGATAGATAGATAGATAGATAGAGTGCATTTATAAATAACTTGATAACTGAGACTCAGAAATAAATACGGACAAAGACAAACGGACTAACAGTAATATCCCAACCCTTTCACAACCCGCTGAGGAGGAGGAGGAGGAGGAGGAGGAGGAGGAGGAGGAGGGTGACTGTCTTAATCCTCATATCAGCACACACACACACACACACACACACACACACACACACACGCTGATTGGAAATACGCGGAAAATTTGTAGTCATTAAGTAAAGAGGAGGAGGAGGAGGAGGAGGAGGATTTTAAAAGCGAATGAAGAGAGAAGAAGAAAGAAAAGAATAAAAGTAAAGAGAAGCTCAGATAAAGGGAAGAGAAATAAATAATAATAATAATAATAATAATAATAATAATAATAATAATAATAATAATAATAATAATAATAATAATAATGATAATAATAATGACATCCCTCGCTTGCATAATTAAATCTGACGACGACGATAATGATGAAAGATGAAAGAGAGCCTCCTCCTCTTCCTCCTCCTCCTCCTCCTCCTCCTCCTCCTCCTCCTCCTCTTCAACCTTCCAACTTCTCATCTTCCAATCATTTCCTCTTCTTTAACCTCCTTCACTCCTTAACTCTTCTATTTCCTCCTCCTCCTCCTCCTCCTCCTCCTCCTCCTTATTACATGCTGCTTTGGTCACTTACCCTTGCCTCCTCCTATTTCTCCTCCTCCTCCTACTTGTCCTCCTTTTCCTCTTCCTCCTCTCTCTTCTTTTTTTATATACCACTAACTCTCCTACTCTTCCGTTTCTCTCCTCTTCCATCTCCTTTTCCTCCTTCTCTTTTTGATTCTCTTCTTCTTCTTTTTCTTCTTCTTTTTCTTCTTCTTCTCCTTCTTCTTGTTCTTGTTCTTCTTTTTCTTCTTCTTCTACTTCAGTTTCTTCTTCTTCTTCTTCTGCTTCTTCCTCCTCCTCTTTCTCTTCTCTCCTCCTCCTCCTGTTTCATCCCTTATTTACACCCGCAAGAAATAAATCAACGGAAATGAAGAAAAGCCGAGGAATGATGGAATAAGGAAAAGCGGATTAAGAAGGTTACGGAGACTCGATATTTTTCCGCCCACGTGTAGAGAATTGAGTAATATCCATAAATAACCCCGAACTATTCCCTTGCTTTGGAAATGATAGAGATAGAGAGAGGCATATAGGAAATCGAACTATTATGTGCTTTTGAAATGAGATAGAGAGAGGGAGAGATAGACAGACAGATGAAGATAGACAAAATGAGAAAGAGATAGAGGAGCCTAACAGGGCAAAGACAACTGAAAAAGACAGATAGACACATATGTAATAGACAGACCGAGGGATAGAAATACAGACAGACAGAAAGATAGACAGAAAGATGAACAGAAAGACAAGAGAAGATAACCATAAATAAAGAGAGACAAACAGAAACAGAATGAGATAAACAGACACACAGACAGATACGAGACAGATAGAGGAAAAGGATCAATGAAAAACAGAGAAAGACAGAAAGAAACAAAGACAAAACTGAGGAAAAAATAAACAGACAGAAAGAAAAGAGAAGAAAAAAAGAAAGAAGGAAAGACAGACAGGCAGAGGGACAGAAACAAACAAACAAACAAACAAACAGGAGAAAAAAAACACCACACATCAAAATCGGCGAAAAAAACAAAATCATACCCCCACAACTTATAGATTTCCGAACTTAACCAAAAAAATCAGTCTATAAATAAATAAATAAAAACAGAGAAAGAAAAGAGAAGAAAAAAAAGGAAAAACAGACAGGGAGAGGAACAGAAACAAACAAACAAACGCACACACACACGAAAAAAAACCCACATCAAACTCGGGGAAAAAAAAGAAGAAAAAAAACACAACTTATAGATTTCCGAACTTAACCAAAAATCAGTAAATACTCGTAAATAAAATAAAATAAAAATAAATAAAAATAGACTGACTGAGGGACGGGGAAGGGGAAACTGACCTCTCCGTCCCTTTAAACCTAGGTCACTATTGGTTTGACTCACACTGACATATTGCGCTAATCCCCCCCTTCCCCCCCTCCCCCTCCTTCCCCCCCCCACCGTGTTTGACCCAGACCGCTTAAGTCGCCTAAGCCTCGACTTGAAGACCTAAAATGCGTCACGGTTATTTATTTTTATACTCACACTAATTCGTTTTTTGATACTTATACGTGTTTACTTAGACGCGGATTATACTTCTGTTTTTCTTTATTTATTTTTGTTTGGAAGAAGAGAAGGGAAGAGGGAAGGTGAGGATGGAAGGAGGAAGGGAAGGAGGGAGAAAAGAAAATGAGGGAAGGAGAGAAGGAAGGTAGGAGAGGAGGGAAATAGGAGGAAGAGGAGAGGATGGAACATAAGAAGATAAGAACGTAGGAGTCTGCAAGAGGCCGGTAGGCCTGTACAAGGCAGCTCCTTTGAACCTAAGCTCCCGTGTATCTAACCCCACCTAATATCGCTGTCCATGAATTTATCTAATCTATTTTTGAATGTGACAATTGTATTGGCACTCACCACATGACTGCTAAGCCTATTCCACTCGTCCACCACTCTGTTAGTAAACCAATTTTTGCCTATGTCACTGTTGAATCTGAATTTATCCAGTTTAAACCCATTATTCGTGTCCTACCCGGTTCTCTTACCAACAAAACCTTATGAATGTCTCCCTTATTAAAGCCCTTCATCCATTTATAAACCTCGATCATGTCTCCACGCACCCTTCGCCTTTCTAGAGAATGCAAGTTTAACTGTTTGAGTCTTTCCTCGTATGGCAAGTTTCTCAACCCCTGAATCATCTTAGTCATCCTCCTCTGCACCGATTCTAACATTTTGATATCCATTCTATAGTAGGGTGACCAGAACTGAACCGCATAGTCAAGATGAGGTCTAACTAATGCTAAATATAGTTTGAGGAAGACTTCGGGGCTTCTGTTGCTTACGCTCCTTGAAATAAATCCCAGTACCCTATTTGCTCGATTTCTAGCTTGAATGCATTGTGTCCTTGTGAATGGAGGGAGGAGAGAGGGAAGCAGGAAAGGAAGGAGGAGGAAGAAAAGGGGTGGAAGGAAGAAATGATTGAAGGAGAGGAGATACATACATACATACATACATACATACATACATACATACATACATACATACACACACACATAAAAGGATACATATTATTACCTAGCTTCTTTTTCTCTTCCCTTTTTTTTATCTTCTCTCCCTTCTTTCTCTCTATTCGCTCTTCCATTCTTACATCCTTCCTTCCTTCCTTCCTTCCTTCTTTCCTTCCTTTTTTCCTTCCTTCGTATCCTTCTTCCTATCTATCTATTATTATTTTCAACCTTTTCATCATTTCTTCATTTTCTTCTTTCTCTTTAATTCTAGTTTTCTCATCTTTCATTTTCCTTCACTGCTCTCCTCTCCCTTCCTTTGCCTCCCCTCCTTCTTCCCTTCCTCCATCTGCCTATCATTCCTTCCTTCCACGTTATTCCTCCTATCCTTCCTATTCCTTACCTTTATCTTTTATTCTAGTTTTCTCTTCTTCCTTTTTTCTCCAATTGTCTTCTCCCTCCGTTTTATCTCCCTATCCACCTCCTCCCCCCCCCTCCTCCTCCTCCCCCTGTCATTAGGTAGCATAAATATATACAGGTAATTGAATCTGATTAGAGGTAATTGCAGTGATTGAGATTTACCTGTTCTTTTCTGGCACTGTCGCGGCCTCACCTGTCTCGCGTTTTCTTTAATTTCGGCGGCGCAGGTAAATTCCACTTCTTCCCCTCCTCTTCCCTCCCCCTCCCCCTCCTCACCCCTTTCCCTTTCTTTCTTCTCCCCTTCTTTAATTACTCCCCACAGCCCTACTCTTCCTCCTCTCCCCTTCTTTTCCTTTTGATATATGCCTCCCTCCCCACCTTTCTCTCTTTCTCTCTCTGTCTCTCTCTTTCTGTCGTTCTCTCATCCACCTATTTTTTCTTTTTTCTTTTAACTATCTTTTTCTTCTCTTTTCCTCCTTTCTTCTCCTGTTATTGTTTTCTTTACCTCTCTTCTCTCTTTCTTTCTTTCTCCTTCTCTTTTCCCTCTTTCATACGCTCATTTTCTTTTCTTTTCTTTCTTTTTTCTTTTCTTTTCTTTTCCTATGATTCCTTCCTCCATAACCTCCCTTTCTGTTTCTTTCACTTTATTTTTATCTCTCTTCCCTTCTTCCTTCTCCTTTTGTTTCCTTTCCTTTCCTTTTCTCTTCTTTAATTGCTTTTTCTCTTTCTCTTATTCTCTCCTTCGTAACATCCTTCTCTTCTGTTTCTTTCTTTCATTATCTCTCTTCCTTTCTTCTTTCTCTTATTTTCTCTCCTTTCCTTTACCTTCTTTCTTCTCCTTTTCTTTTTTTTCCTCCTCTTATTCTTTCCTATGTAATTCCTTTGTTTATTTTCCTTTTTCTCTCCCCCTTTGCTTTCTTCTATTATCTTTCATTTCCTATACTTTCTTTTTTTTTCTTCCCCTTATTCCTTCCTTCGTAACTCCCTTTTATGTTTTTTTTTCTATTTTCTTCATATTATTTCTTCTTTCTTCCTTTTCCTCTGTTTCTTCTCCTTTGCTTGTCTTTCTCCTTCCTTTTCCCTTCCTCCTCCTCCTCCTCCTCCTCCTCCTCCTCTCCAGTAGCGCCATCCATCTTGTCTCTTCTCTGCCTCAATGCAGCTCTTCCTCTAACCTAATCTTCTCCTCCTCCTCCTCCTCCTCCTCTTCCTCTTCTTCTTCTTCTTCTTTCTCCTCCTCCTCGTTCTCCATTTTTCCTCCTCTTCCTCGTAACTCTTCTTCCATTTTTCTCTTCCTCTAGTACTACATCCTCCCGTTCTTGGTCCTCCTCCTCCTCCTCCTCCTCCTCCTCCTCTTCCCCTCTCCTCCTCCCCCTCCTCCCCCTTCTCCTCTTCCTCCTCTTCCTCCTCTTGTTCCTGCTGTGTTTCGTCTCCTCCCTTTTGCAGTCACTCCTCCATTACCCCCCCTCCCCTCCTCCTCCTCCTCCTCCTCCTCCTCCTCCTCCCACCCCCCCCTCCCTTAACCAATATATCGTTTGTCTGGCCACGCCCCACCAGTAACAGAGACCCCCTCCCCCCCTTCTCCCTCCTCCCCCCTCCCACTCCCCCCTTCCCCCTTCACCACACAAAGCGCCCCGCCCTATTCTTGTACAATCGTCCCCCTTCCCCCTCCTCTTCCCCTTCCCCTTACCCCCTCCTCTCGCCCCCTTCTCTCCCTTTTTTATTTTTTTTATTTTCTCTTTTAATTATAATGGAAGTAAGGCAATGATGATGATGATGATGGTTGCTACTACTACTACTACTACTACTACTATTACTACTACTACTACTACTACTACTACTACTACTACTACTACTACTACTGCTACTATTTTTTGACACACTGATGCAAGATTAGAGGAAGGAGGAAGAGGAAGAGGAAGAGGAAGAGGAGCTATGACCCAGGGAGGAGGAAGAGGAGGAGGAGGAGGAGGAGGAAATTAAAGGCAGTAAAAATTGGGGGAGGAAACTTGAAAGAAAAGGAGGGAAAAAAAGGAGGAAAAAAGGGAGGAAAAAATAGGACGCCTCAACCTCTCCTTTTATTAAACATATTAAAGATTCCCTTTTATCCTAGCGCCTCCTCCTCCTCCTCCTCCTCCTCCTCCCCCTCCTCCTCCTTTCCTCCCTCCTTCCTTCCTTCCTTCCTCTTCTCACTTCTTCTCTTTTCTTCATCCTCTTCTCTATCTTCTTTCCTCCTCTTCTCGATCCTTATTTCCTTCTCTCCTTCTCTTTCCTCTTCTCCCCTTCCTTTCCTCCTCACTTCCCACATCCCTTCCACCTCTCCTTCCTACCTCCTCTTTCTTCTCCCTTTCCTCTTCTTTCTTTTATTTCCTTTTTCTTTCCTCCTCCTCTTGTTTCTCCCTTTTCCTAATCTTTCCTTCCTTTCCTAGTCCTCAATTTCCTCACCTCTGTTCTTCTCTCCTTCCTTTCCTCCTATTAAATTTCCTCCCCTTCCCTCTTCTCTCATTCTTTCCTCCTCCTCCTTCTCCTCCTCCTCCGTCGATCAAAGGGACAAAAGGGGACAGACGGGGACAAGAGAGGACAATTTTTTTTCTCAATAACGAGGCACATTTTTTTAATTTCCAAAAGCATGGAATTTAAAGACCTTGGACCCCCCCCCCCATAAAAAAAGAGAAGACCTTTGTATGATACCTTTGACAATTTGGAGGAGGAGGAGGAGGAGGAGGAATGACCAAAGTGAAAGAAGAGGAGGCAATGTTGATGAAATTAATTAAAGAACAGAAAAAAAGTAGAAAATTCTTGTAGGAGGAGAAGGAAGAGCAGGAGGAAGAGGAGGAGGATTAGGAGGAAGAGGAGGAGGAGGAGGAGGAGGAGGAGGAGGATTAAGAAAAATGTTCACTGTAATATCCTAAAGTTGAAAAGTTAATAATACTGTTTTCTCTCTCTCTCTCTCTCTCTCTCTCTCTCTCTCTCTCTCTCTCTCTCTCTCTCTCTCTCTCTCTCTCTCTCTCTCTCTCTCTCTCTCTCTCTCTCTCTCTCTCTCTCTCTCTCTCAACAACACACCATGCATATCACTCTCCCCTTCATTTCCCTTCTCTTCCTCCTCCTCCTTCTCCTCCTCCTCCTCCTCCTCCTCCTCCTGGAAGACTAAGGGGAATATGGATCATCAATATGTTCTCCGTGGACAATGGCTAATCAATGGTAGCTAGCGAGGACCACTATCACTACTACTACTACTACTACTACTACTACTACTACTACTACTGGGATTGTTTATGGCAGTACTTTTAATGGGGGAAGTTATGGTGACTGTTTGTAATAATGGAAGTAGTAGCAGTAGTAGTAGTAGTAGTAGTAGTAGTAGTAGTAGTAGTAATAGTAGTAGTAGTAGTAGGACCATATGGCGCTAACTCGTAAAGAAAACCACTAACATAAGACATAAGGGGAGAGAGGGAGAGAGGGAAGGTTGTGTCAGTACCAAGAGGGGTTCGAACCGGGGTGAGGGAGGCGAGGAAACGAAAAGTGTGAACCGGAGCGCCAAGGAAAGTTAATTAAAGGAGAGTGTGGGAAGGAGGGAAAAGAAAACAAAGGCGAAGGACTAAACAGAATTAAGTCCTTGAAGTTGAGCTTAAGGCGCGGGAGTTAAGGAAGAAGAGGAGGAGGAGGAGGAGGAGGAGGAGGATAAGATATAGGTTACTTTAATATCCAGAAGTCGAAAGTGGTGTCAAAATATAGTGGAGGAGGAGGAGGAGGAGGAGGAGAGGGAAGATTAAGTAGTAGTAGTAGTAGTAGTAGTCGCGATATAAACTATAGAGCAATGCATCCTCTCTCTCTCTCTCTCTCTCTCTCTCTCTCTCTCTCTCTCTCTCTCTCTCTCTCTCTCTCTCTCTCTCTCTCTCTCTCTCTCTCTCTCTCTCTCTCTCTCTCTCTCGCCAATTCTCAATAGTTCCCCTCGTTAGTGAGAGAGAGAAGATACACAGGCCTTGTTCTTGATAAGTGAGGTGTAACATTTATTGAACACACACACACACACACACACACACACACACACACACACACACACACACACACTTACCATTTACCTACTTACCTACCTATCTACCTTACCCTAATTAATTCTGCACACCTGAGATTTACCTATGCACACCTGTCCTCTTTCTTATATATTTTTCTTATTTCCTTCCTTTATTTTGCACCTTCTCTTTTTCCTCCCTTTCTCCTCTCCTTCTTTCCTCTATGCTGTCTCTTCTTCCTTTTTCTTTCCATCCTTCTCTCTCGTTTTCTCTTCCATATTCCTTTCCCCTCCCTTCCTTCTCTCCATTATTTTACCTTTCCTTCCCTCCCTTTCTTCTCTTCCTCTTTTCTTCCTGCTCTCTCTTCTTCTTTCGCTGATCTTTCTCTTTCTCTTTTCTTTCTCTCTCGTACTTTCTCTTCCATATTCCTTTCCCTTCCCTTCCTTCTCTCCATTATTTTACCTTTCCTTCCCTCCCTTCCTTCTCTCCCTCTTTTATTTCTGCTCTCTCTTCTTCTTTCGCTAATCTTTCTCTTTCCTTCCCTTTTTCTCTCTCGTCCTTTCTCTTCCATTTTCCTTTCCCTTCCCTTCCTTCTCTCCATTCTTTTACCTTTCCTTCCTTTCATATCTTCTCTCCCTCTTTCCTTATTCCTCTCTCTCTTCCTTAGCTGATCTTTCTCTTTCTTTCATTTCTTCTTCTCTCTTGTTCTTTCTCTTCCATATTCCTTTCCCTTCTCTTCCTTCTCTCCTTTCTTTTACCTTTTCTTCCTTCCCTTCCTTCTTTCCCTTTCTCTTCATTTCCTTTCCTCCCTTTCTTTCTTACCTTACTCTTACTCTTCCCAATCTTCACATCTCTCCCTTTCTCTTTCTCCTACTCTCCCTCTCTCTCACATATCTCCTTCCCCTCTTCTTTCTCTCCCCTCTCACCTGTTTCCACCGTCCCTTCCTTACCTGGCTAACTTTCCCTCTCAGCGCGCACGTATATATGCATCAGCCTTGGTTTTGTTTGTTTGTTTGTTTGTTTGTTTGTGTCTTGATTGTTGATGTAGTCTTGTATGTTTCGTGACTTTCAAGATTGGTTATAATGATTTAACAAGAACACAAATTAAGTCGCCCTTTTAAACTGTTTTTTTTTTTTATCTATTCCTCCTTTTTTGTTTCTCTTTTCTTCTCCTTTTTCTAACCTTCTCATTTTTTCTATTCCTTTATTTGTCTCAGTGTTGCCTTTCTCTTCTTTATTCTCTATATTTTCTCTTTTTATTTTATCTCTCGACTTTCTTTTTTTCTGTTATTCTTCTTTTCTAACATTTTTTTTTACCTTTTTCTATTTCCATATTTGCTTCAGAGTTCCTAGTTTCCATTTCTCTCTCTCTCTCTCTCTCTCTCTCTCTCTCTCTCTCTCTCTCTCTCTCTCTCTCTCTCTCTCTCTCTCTCTCTCTCTCTCTCTCTCTCTCTCTCTCTCTCTCTCTCTCTCTTTTCTATTTTCTTTATCTCTCTCATTATTGGTCCTTTTAACTCTTCTTTTATTTCTCGCGACTTTCTTTTTTTTATTTCATTCTCCTTTTTAACTTTATCACAATTTTTCTATTTCCATTATTTGCTTCAGAGTTGCAAGTTTCCATCTCTCTCTCTCTCTCTCTCTCTCTCTCTCTCTCTCTCTCTCTCTCTCTCTCTCTCTCATTTAAACTTGGCGTAACTTAAGTTGGTATTAATCACCCACTCCAAACTTCGTAATGCGGGGCCAAAACAGCGCAATCGACTCACACTTACAACGGCGTCACTTACGAACGGGGACTACGGTCGTAAGTCGGGAAGTACGCGGGCTACAATGCGTCACCGGTCGGAGTTGCGTACGGAAGAAAGAGAGAGAAAAAAAAGAGAAGAGATCCAAAGAGTATTAACAAAGAACAAGGAAGAGAGAGAAAGGAAGAGAGAGAAAACGGAGAGAAGAGATCCAAAGAGTATTAACAAAGAACAAGGAAGAGAGAGAAAGGAAGAGAGAGAAAACGGAGAGAAGAGATCCAAAGAGTATTAGCAAAGAGCAAGGAAAAGAGTCACTGGTCGGATTTACGTGCGAAAGGAAGAGAGAGAAGAAAGAGAGAAAAAATGCAAAGATTAATAACAAAGAACAAGGAAAAGAGTACTAATGGAAGAGAGAAAGAAAGAGAGAATGAGAGAAATAGACAAAAAAAGGCCTAAAATGTAAGACCTTAGGAGTACATGTTCTTTTCTTCCTTCCTTCTTTTCTTTTCTCCTATTTTATCTTGCTTCTCCTCTTTTTATTTAATTCCTCCTCTCCCTCCTTCCTTTTTTCTTTCTCTCTTTCCTTCGTTGATCTTTCCCCTTTTATTTCCTTCCTCCTCTCCCTCCTTCATTTTTTCTCTCTTTCCTTCGTTGATCTTTCCCCTTTTATTTCCCTCCTCCTCTTTCTTCTTTCCTCCTCTCTATCTCCTTCCTTTCCGTGGTCTTTTTTTTCTATTTTGTTTCTTTCCTTTTCTTCTTTCCTTCCTCTTCCCTTGCTTCCTTCTCTCCTTTCCTTTCCCTTCCACATTCCAAATTTCCTTACCTTCCTCTTTTCATTCTTCCCATATCCTCCATTTCAATCTCCCTCTCTCTTCCTTTCTTCCTTTCCCTCCTCTTCCACTTTCCCTTTCCCTCACTTTCTTCCCTTCTCCCCTCTTCCCTATCCATTTCCACTATTCCTCCCTTCCTCCTCCTCCTCCTCCCTATCAACAAAGGGACTAGGGAGAAGAGGAGGAGGAGGAGGAGGAGGAGGAGGGTCATGTTTCGCGTTAATAAGGATGAAATTAGAACTGCTGGGTCTGGGATTGTCGCCCTTTGTTACGGGAGAAGCTGGGATAATGAACTGGAGGAAGGGAGGGAGGAAAGGGAGATGGGAGAAGTCTATATTAGTTGATGCTGATCTGTGAAAACTAGGAGGAGGAGGAGGAGGAGGAGGAGGAGGTGGAAGAAGAAGAGAAAGGAGAAAGGTTACATGAAAGAGAGAATAAGGTGAAGGAAAATATGAAAAAGAAGATAAAAAGAAAGAGGAGAATCAACAGGAGGAAGAGAAAGGGAGAGGAAAGAGGATTAGAAGGAAAAGGACAAGGAGGAGAAGGAAGAAAAGGAGGAAGATAACGAAAAGGAGACGTTGAGAAAATGGGAAGAAAGGAGGAAAGAGGACAATATGGAGGAACAGGAAGAGGAAGAGGAGGAAGAAAGAAGGAAGAAGAGAAGAAGGAAGCGAAAACATAACCAGAAAATTGAAGTGAGAAAGAAAGAATGAAATAAGAGATTGAAGGAATAATTAGAAGAAGGGGGAAGAGAGGAATAATGAATAAAGGAATAAATGGAAGAATAAATAAAGAAGGGAATTAATGAAAGAGGAAGAAATTAGTGATGGACAAAAGAAGGTGATTAAGGCGAAAGTTGTCTGCAGGTGAAATTACAATAGGTGAAAGTCGTCCTCTTCCTCTTCCTTCTTCCTCTTCTTCCTCCTCTTTTCCCCTCTTCCTTACTCTTATTCCTGGTCTTCTATTTTATTCTCTTCCTCCTCTCTTCCTGTTTCTCCCTATTCTTCCTTTCGCTCTTTCTTCTCCTCCAATCTATTCTTTTCGTTATTTCTCTTCCTCTTTTTACTCCTTTTTTTTTCTTCTTTTTTTTCGTTTTTCTCTTATTTATTTTCTTCATCTTATTCTCTTTTTCAACGTCTTTCTTTTTTTCTTTTCCTCGTGTTCTTTCTCATTCCTGTCTTTCTTCTTTTCTTCCTTTCTTTTTTTATTCCTCTTTGTTCTTCTCATTTTTTCCTACTTTTTCTTGTTCTTCTCAATCTTCTTTCTCATCCTTATCATCTGTCTCATTCCTCTCTTTCTCTTCCTCTTTATCTCTCTCCTCTTTTTTATCATAATTTTCCTCTTCATTTTTCTTTTTTTCATATTCTTCTTTACCTTATTCTCTCTTATCATTGTAATCTTTCTAATTCTTCTGCTCCTCCTCCTTATCCTCCTCCTCCTCTCTCCTCTTTTTCTATCAAATTCTTATCTTTGTTTCTTCATTTTCTTATTCAATCTCATTCCTCTGTTTTTTTCTCCTTCTCTCTTCTCTTCCTCACAATTCTCCTCTTCCTTTTTTCTTCTATATCTTTTAATTCTTCTTTTCCTCATCTTTTCTCATCCTCTCATCCCTATAATACTTCTAATACTTCTCATTCTTCTTCTTCCTTCTCCTCCTCCTCCTCCTCCCCCTCCCAAGACAATCCCAGTAAGGAGACTCGCTAAAAAAAAAAGTCTCATTCCGTAATACAAGATCGTCATTACCGTCCCATTAGGCCATCAGCGCTCCTCTTTACTCTCCTAATTAGACACAAAGACCCCTACCTCCCCTTCCTCTTCCTCTTCCCCTCCTCTTCCTCTTCCCCTCACGTCTGTCTGTCTCGTCTTCACTGCCACCATCACCTGTCATCGTTATTTCCTCCTCCTCCTCTTCTTCCTCCTCCTCCTCCTCCTCTTCCTTGTCTTGTCACGTGCGAGGGGAAAGGCCGAGAAGGGAAGATGGGCAGGTAAGGGAAGGTAAAAGCAGGTATGAGCAGGTAAGAATGAGTAAGGGAAAGGGAAAGTGAGAGAGAAAGTGAAAGGAAAAAAGGGAGAGGTGGGAGAAAGAATGGAGGAGGGAAGGTTAGGTGAGAGGAAAAGAAAAGGAAAGCAAAAGAAGATGTAAGAGGGATGGGTGAGGAAAGGAAAAGGGGAAAAGGGGAAAAATAGGTGAGGGGGAAAAGCTGAGTAAAAGATAGAGAACGATGGGTGAGGAAAGAAACAGGTAGGAGGAAAAAAAATAAGAAGTAGAGAAGAATAGGTGAGGAAAGGAAATTTTATAAGAAAGAACAAATAAGAAAAAGGAGGTAAAGATAGGTGAAGGAGAAATAGATGAGGGGATGGAGGAAAGGTAAGAAGGAAGGGAATGAAAGACAGAAGTGATGTTTGTCATTCTTGATTACTCTTAGTGTTTCCTTTTGGCTTCATTTTGTTTTCTTTGTGTTTTCATCTTGCAAATTTCAAAAGTATATTTAGTGTTTGGAGAGTGTTTTCCTTCCTCAATTGATACCTTGTGTGTTCCGTGTTTGTTTGTCTGTGTGCTTGTCTGCCTGTCTGTCTGTCTGCCTGTCTGTCTGGCTGTCTGTGTGTTTGTCTGTCTGTCTGCCTGTCTGTGTGGTTGTCTGTCTGTCTGCCTGTCTGTGTGTTTGTCTGTCTGTCTGCCTGTCTGTCTGTTTGTCTGTCTGTCTGCCTGTCTGTCTGTTTGTCTGTCTGTGTGCTTGTCTGTCTGTGTGGTTGTCTGTCTGTTTGTCTGTCTGTCTGTTTGTCTGTCTCCCTGTCTGTGTGTTTACATATATGGGACTTACTGTATCCGCCTTTGTTTCCGTTTCTCGGCGCAACACAACACACACACACACACACACACACACACACACACACACACACACACACACGTACATCCATACAGCTTTAAATCCAACTTGTTGCGACGGTAATCAAAACTTTGCAACTTGCTGCAACACAAATGTTTGCGTTGCGACGGCGGCGGCGGCGTGGCGAGGGGGGGGGGGGGTGAAGGGGCAGGTGAAACAGGTGGAAAGGATGGGGTGCGTGGGAGGAGGAGGAGGAAGAGGAAGAGGAGGAGGAGGAGAAGAAGGAACATGTGGGGGTAGTAGAGCAAGAGTGTCGTAGTAATAGTGGTAGTGGTGGTGGTGGAAGTAGTAGTAGTAGTAGTAGTAGTAGTAGTAGCAGTAGTGGTGGTAGTATTTGATTGGGCTATGATTTTCTCCTTCCTTTCCTTCTTCTGCTTCTTTTTCTTCTTCTGCTACTTTTTTCTTCCTCTTCTGCTTCTTTTCATCTTCTTCTTCTTCTTATTTCTTCTTCTTCTTCTTCTTCTTCTTCTTCTTCTTCCTTCTTCTTCTCTTTATTCTTCTTTTTCTTCAACTTATTTTTATTATTGTTGTTGTTGTTATTCTTCTTCTTTCTTCTTTTCTAACACAACTTCCACCACCACCAAGACCTCCTCCTCCTCTTCCTCCTCCTCCTCCTCCTCCTCCTCCTTCTCCTCCTCCTCCTCCTCCTTCTCCTTCTCCTCCTCCTCCTCTTCCTCCTCCTCCTCCTCCTCCTCCTCCTTCTCCTCCTCCTCCTCCTCCTCCAGTAATCGCACGCCCCTTCCCTAATGATAATGTTGCAAGCTGATGAGCCGAGCATAACCTAATTATTGCTTATTAATTATGCGTAAACAAGTTAATCTTCGCTAATGATTTTAAACACTAAACTCAGTCGTCTCCTGTGTCGTGATAATAATAATAATAATAATAATAATAATAATAATAATAATAATAATAATAATAATAATAATAATAATAATAATAATAATAATAATAATAATAATAATAATAATGATAATAATAATAATAATAATGGTGATAATAAATAGGGGAATAAGAAGAAGAAAAGAGAAGAAAAGGGCGTAAGGAGAAACGGATGAGAAGAGGAAGAAATGGAGGAGAAAAGGAAGAAAAGACAAAGAGGAAAAGGAAATGGAGAAGAAAATGAAGTAAGGAAAAAAGAGAAAACGAGGAAGAAGTTGAAAAAAAGAAAAAGATAAACAACAACAGGAATAATAATAATAATAATAATAATAATAATAATAATAATAATAATAATAATAATAATAATAATAATAATAATAATAATAATAATAATAATAATAATAATAATAATAATAATAATAATAATAATAATAATAATAATAATAATAAAAATAATAATGATAACAATAACAAGAAGAAAAAAATGAAGAAAAAAAATACTACAAAGAAACAAAGTAAGAAAAAAAAGATGAAAACAGGAAAAGGAGACGAAAATAAAGTAAAGAAAAAAACAGAAAAAGAAAAAATCGAAAAGAAAAAAGTAAGAAAAAACAACAAGCAAAAAACAACAAAAAGAACAAAAAATAATGAAAAAAACAACAAAACAATGACAAAAATGAGAGAGAGAGAGAGAGAGATCCTTTGACTCTGAAAATGACATAATTAACTTGAAATGAAAGAGAAAAAGAACGTGTCAGCTTCTCGTCTTTCCCTCATTACGAGACAAAGAAAGACACGAGAAAAAGCGACAATGACCGATGGGGAAATAAGACAAAAAATAAATAAAAGATAACTAAAAGGGAAGGGAGGAAAAACGAAGCGAGAGAGAGGCGTTCATTCTCTGTTGTTGTTTTCCTTTGGTATCTTCTTTTTCTTTCTTAGTATCTCATTTCTTTGTCACTTTCTTTGTCTTTCTTTCTTTCTTTTTTTCTTTGTCCATTTCCCTTCCATCATGTTTCTTTTTTATTCTTTCTTTCTATGTCTTTCTCTCTTTCTTTCTTTCCCCATTTCCCTTCCATCATGTTTCTCTTTTATTCGTTCTTTCACTGTCTCGTTTTCCCTTCTTTCTTTATCCATTTCCCTTTCCATATCCTATTCCATCAACACAACACCCCCATTTTCATCATCACACATTTAAAAAGCCCTTCATTCCCATCTGATTCCCTCCCTTTCCTTTCCCCTTTCCGCCTCATCCCATCCCATCCCATTTCCTCCTCTTCGACCTCCCTTCCCTCCTCTTCCCTTTCCCTTCCTTCCTTTCCCTTCCCCTTCCTTTCTTTTCCCACCCCCCTCCATCTCCTCTTCCCATCCCATTTCCTCCTCTTCCCTTACCCTTCCCTCCTCTTCCAAATCAGACACCAGTTAGAGAAAACCTTGATCTTCACACCTTTTAAGTCATACCTGCTCACCTGCACCAATCAACAGGTGTGCTCATGGGGTGTGGGGGTGCCAGGTATGAAGGGAGGAGAAGGGGAGGAGGGGGAAGGGGAAGTAGATATGCCCCTTAGCTAAGCCCTTCTTTCTCTCCTCTGAAGGGTGAAGGGGAGGGAAAGAAAAGGCGGAGGGAAGGGACGAAAAATGAAGCGGAAGGTAGTAAGAGAGGGAGGGAGAAAGAGAGAGGGAGACAGATAAAGAAAGAGGGAGAGAGGGAGAGAGAATAAATAGGTGAAGGAATGTGGCAAAGCGAGCAAAGGGAGAGATGGAGATAAAAGAAGAGAGAGAGAGAGAGCAATCTATATCAACAAAAAAAAGAAAAAAAGAAAAAAGAACAGAAATATGGAAAAGTAAATAGAAAAATGACAAAAAAATAAAATAAGAAAGAAAAGAAAACGAAAAAATGGAGAACTGACAAAAAAGAGAAGCAAAGACGAAAATAAAAAAGAAAATAGGAAAGAAAGGAAAGTAATCAATAAATAAAATAAATAAAACATGAAAAAAAAGTTGAATAAATAGGAGAGAGAGATGGAAAAGAAAGAAGTGGAGAGAAAAAGAGGAAGAAAAGGGAGAGGAAAAGGGAGAAGGAAAATTACAAGTAAAGTTAAGAAGAGGTGGAATGAAGGGGATAAGAAGATGGAAAAAAAGAAACAGATTAAGAGAAAGTAAAATAAGAAAATAAAAAAAATAAAAAAATAAACAAAAATAAAAATATGCACCAAGCCATTTGCACGTATAGGTCAGGTGAAGGGGGGAGGGGGAAGGGGAAGGGGAGGAGGGGGAGAATATATATGGTAGGAAGAAAAAAAGTGGGGAGAGAGGAAGGGAGGGAGGGAGGGAGAAAAAAAAGTTATGAGAGGGGACGGACGATAAATGTGAAGGGCTTGGAGACACGAAGCTCACCACCACCAGTACCATCACCACCATCATCATCACCACTTTCATCATCACCACCACCAGTACCATCACCACCATCATCATCACCACTTTCATCACCACCACCACCATCATCATCACCACTCACTACTACTACTTCTCTACTAACACCAACATCATCACCACCACCATCACCACCACCACAGACACAAAACTACTACTGCTACTACTACTACTACTACTACTACTACTACTACGTGACTTGGGGACCTGGGGAAGGGGTTTACACAGTCTTAGAACCCCATCACTTCCCCTTTCATCCCCACCTAATCCCCAGCATCTTGACATCCAAAAAGAGAAGGGGAAGAAAGGGGAGGAGGAGGAGGGGGAGGAATGGGAGATGAGGAGGGAGGGGAGTTAAGCCGTGTCGGGGATGCAGAGTCACAGGGGAGCTTGACAGGGTAAGGAAAGCGAGATGGGGAGGAAGGGGAGAAGGAGGAATGAGGAGGAGGAGGAAGGGGAAGTGGGGAGGAAGAGGAGCTTACCAGAAGATTATGAAAGGAAGGAAAGGAAGGAAGGATGAAGGGAAGAGGAAAGGGGAGGAAAGGGAAAGGTAAGAGGGGAGGACAGGTATGAAACAGGTGGACTGGAGAAGGAAGGGAAAGTGGAAGGGGGAGAGAAGGTGAAGTGGAGGGAGAGATAAGAGAGAAAGTGGAGTGTGGGAGAGAGGTAAAAAGAGGGAAAAGAAAAGGGAGGTGGAAAGAAAAGGGGAGGAGAGGAAGAGGGAGAAGGAAAAAGATGAAGATAAAATGAATGAAAGAAAAGGAAGGTAGAGAGAAAAGGAAGAGGAAAAGTGAGAGGAAAGACGGATGGAAAGTTACGATATGAGGTAGAATAATGGAGAGAAAATAAGGGGAATAAAGAGGGAAAGTGGAAAGAGGAGGGAGGAAAGGAGGAAACGAGGTAAAGATGGAAAAAAAGATTAACATAAAATTTGAAGAGAAAGTGAATAAGAAATCTGAAGAGGATATGAAAAAGAAAAAAAGGAAAGTGAAGGAAAATTCTGAAGGTGAAGTGGAGGAAAAGTTTTGAGAGTGAAATAGATTAAAAAAAAAACATTGAAGGGAAAAGATGGAGATATTTTTTTAGTGGAAGATAAAGGGATACAGTGGAGAGGAAGTGGAGGAGATAACCTGAGGGGAAGTGGAGGGGAAAGGTGGAGGAGGAAAGATGGAGAAGTGGAGGGGGAAATGGAGAGAGAAAGTGTAAGGGGAGCAAAAGTGAAAGTGGAGGGGAAGTGAGGAGGAAAAGTGGAGGGGAGGTGGAGAGGAAAAGTGGATGGGAAGTGGAGGGGAAAGGTGGAAGAGGAAAGATGGAGAAGTGGAGGGGAAAGGTGGGGAGAAGGTGTGAGGGGAGCAAAAGGGAAAGTGGAGGGGAAGTGAAGAGGAAAAGTGGAGGGGAAGTGGAGAGGAAAAGTGGATGAGAGGTGGAGTGGAAAAGTGGAGGGGAAAGGTGGAGGACGTGAGGTCACAATGTTACTTCAGCTTAAGAAGGATTTGTCGATACTTTTGATCCTGTGTCTCTCCTTCCTTCCTTCCTTCCTTCCTTCCTTTCTTTTGTTTTCTTTTTCTTATACCTAACCCTTATTTCCTTTCCTTCCCTCTTTCCCTTTCTCCATTCATTCATTCATTCATTTCTATCTCCTTTCTGCATTCCTTTCCTTCTTTTATGTTCTTTTCCTTGCTTTCCATTCTTTCCTTTCATTCATTCATTCATTTATAATTCTTTCCTTTCCTCTCTCCACTTTTCCTTTCATTATTTCCTTCTTTCTCTTCTTGTTCTTCCACTTTCTCCCTCCTTTTCATATTCATTCATTGCTAGCTTTCTCCCTCCCTGCCATCCTTCCTTTCCTTTCTTCTCCCTCTTTTCTCCCTTCTTTCTTCCTTTCTTCTTCTTTCCTTTCTTCCCCCTCTTTCCTCCCTTCCTTCTTCCTTTCCTTCCTCACTGGCTAACTTCTTTCATTCATTCAATACTTTTCTTCCTTTCTTCCTTCTTTCCTCTCCTTTCTTTCTTCCCAGCTTTCGTCTCTTTCCTCCTTCTCTTCCTCCTTCCTTTCTTCTTTCCTCTTCTTTCTTTCTTCCTATCTTTCCTCTCTTTCCTCCTTCTCTCCTCCTTTCTTCCTCCTTTCCTCTCATTTCTTCCCAGCTTTCGTCTCTTTCCTCCTTCCTTTCTTCTTTCCTATCCTTTCTTTCTTCCCATCTTTCCTCTCTTTCCTCCTTCTCTTCTTCCCTCCCTTCCTCCCTCTCACGTTCTCTCACCTGTAGCTTACCTGAGTCACGGCCGATTTAATCCAATAAAACGGAAGGTTACATAAGTTCACCTCAACAAACGGTCCTCTCAACTCCCCTTCCTCCTCCTCTTCCCCTTCCTCTTCCTCTTCTTCTTCCTCCTCTTCCCTTTACTGTCTTTCTCTCCTCTTCTTCCTTTCTTTCTATATCTTCCTTCTCTTTTCCATCTTCCTTTCTCTCATCTTCCCCTTCTTCTTCTTCCTCTTTCCTTTACTGTCTTCCTCTCCTCTTCTTCCTTTCTTTTTATATCTTCCTTCTCTTCTGCATCTTCCTTTCTTTCCTCTTCCCCTTCTTCTTCTTCCTCTTCCCTTTACTCTCTTTCTCTCCTCTTCTTCCTTCCTTTCTATATCTTTTTTATCTTTCTTCTCTTTTGCATCTTCCTTTCTCTCCTCTTCCACTTACTCTTCCTCTTCATTTTTTTCTCTCTCCCTCTTCTTCTTCTTTCACTCCTATACTTCACTACTTCCTTCCACTTATTCTTTCCTCCTCCTTTCATTCTTTTCCTCTGCCTTCCTTCTCTATCCCTCTCCCTCCTATCTTTCCTTTTCCTATCTCTCATTCTTTCTCACTTTTCAACACTTTTCATTTCCACCCTTCCTTCCTTCCTTCCTTCCTTCCTACCTTCTTTCCCCTTTCATCCCCATTCCCTCAACCACTTTATAATTTACCCCTATACACTCTACTCTCTCTCTCTCTCTCTCTCTCTCTCTCTCTCTCTCTCTCTCTCTCTCTCTCTCTCTCTCTCTCTCTCTCTCTCTCTCTCTCTCTCTCTCTCTCTCTCTCTCTCTCTCTCTCTCTCTCTCTCTCTCTCTCTCTCCTATCTTCCTCTTTTCATCAATTTCAACCACCCTCCCAACCTCCCATCCTCCCTACCCATTCCCTCTTTTCCCTTCCCTTTCTTACCCCCTTCCTTCTCTCTCTCTCCCATCTTCTCCTTTCCATCCTTCCATATTTCCTCTGTTCACTCATTTCAAACTCACCATCTCCCTACCCTCCCTTCTCATACCCCTTTCCTCCATATCTCCCTTCTTGTTTCCCCCCCTCTCTCTTTCTCTCTTCCTCTCTCTCTCTCTCTCTCTCCCTCGGGCTGTACGTCTCCCAATGATCCAGTCAGCAGCATCCTAACGTCTACCATTACGGGTCGCTGCCAGCCTCGCGTTTCGGATACACTGCAGTTTGCCCTGAATTACCGACCCGGCCACAGACACGCTCGTACTGCGATTGGGGTGATGGGGTGTGTGGGGAGAGGGGGGGGGGGTGAGAAGAAGGAGGATGATGTAATTTTTTATTGCTATAGTTTTTCTTTTTTCTACTCCTGTATTATTTTTTTTATTCCTCTTCCTTTTTTCTATTCATCTTCCTCCTGTTCTTTCCCTTTCTCCTATTTTTTGCCTCCTCCTCCTCCTCCTCCTATTCATTTTCTTTCTAATCATCTTTCGTTTCCTCCTATTCCTTCTCCTCTTTTTCCTGTTCCTCCTTTTATCCATCTTCCTCCTCCTTCAGTTCCTCTTCCTTCTCTTCATCTTTCTATTCATCTCCTTTTTCTTCTCCTCTTTTTTGCCTCCTCCTCTTCCTATTCATTCTCTTCCAAATCACCTTTCTCTTCCTCTTCCTTCAGTTCCTCTTCCTCCTCTTCATCTCTCTATTCATCTCCCTTATCTCCTCCTTCTCCTCCTCCTCCTCCTCCTCCCCACACATTCATCCCCAGCCGTCCACAGGTGTAACATAAGCAATACCTGTGTTGCAGAATCACTCTCATTAACCTGAGAACACCTTGGCCTCACCTTACCCCCCCTCCCCCCTCCCCCCAGTCAGACCCAGGGAGAGGGGGAGGGGGGAGAAAAGGAAAGGGGGGGAGACTCACCCTCACGTCCATCATCTAGGAGCATATGACCGCTTTCCTCTCTGAATACACACACACACACACACACACACACAGAGACAGACACACATCCCACCCTCAGACACACACACAACCCCCTCCTCCCCCACATATCCAACACCCCCCTCCCCCCTCCCCCCTTCTCCCCCCAACACACACATCGCTAAATCCGAGTTCCTGGGCGTGTAAATCCAGGTAGCGGAGGCCATTCAAGAGACGGAGAGCCTGCCTGACACCCTCTTGCACAGGTAAATGGGAGGGTCATTAGCCAAACAGGTGACATGCACAGGTGGGAAGAGGGCGCTTACCTGGGCGGCGGGGGGAGAGGGGCGAGGCAGGTGAGGTGGGGTTGATTGCAGGTCAGGTGTGTTGCATGCCTGGGAAGGTGAGAGAGAATATACCTGTGATTAGCGTCCTCGTTTGTGGGTTTGGTGTTTGGGTGGTGATGACCTAGCGGTGGTGGTGGTGGTGGTGGTGGTGGTAGTGATTAGGAGGAGGATGTGGTGGTGGTGATGATAGTGGTGGTGTTAGTAGTGATGAAGTTGGGTAGTGGTGGTGGTGGTGGTGGTGATGGTGGTGATGATGGTGGTGGTGGTGGTGATGGTGGTGGTGGTGCATATAACATTCAACACCTCCTCATCACCTCCTTCCTCCCCAATCTAACCTCCCCTCTTCTTCCATTTCTTCCATTTCAACTTTTCTCCCTTCTCCTCATCTTCAACGTAAATCTCCCTTCTCCTCTCCTCCTCCTCTTCCTCCTCCTCCCTTTCTTTCCTTCATACATTTCTTCCTTATTCTTCCCCTTTCCCTTTTCTTTGCCTTATTAGAACAAGACTTTCACTTTCCCTCTTCTTTTCTTCCTTTTTTTTCTTTTTAAACTTTTCCTCCTCCTCCTCCTCCTCCGCATACTCCCAGCTTTAGTTTCCTTTTTAACCCTCTCCTCCTCCTCTTCCTCCTCTTCCTCCTCCTCCTCCTCCTCCTCCCCAACTTCAAACCTCTCTTCCTTTTCTCTTCCTCACCCACCAAATCCACCACCTCCACATTCTCCCAAGCTCTCAAAACCACCCTCCCCTCTCCCCTTCCCCCTCCCCTCCCCTCCCCAACCACTCCCCAGCATCCTCTCATCCCCATAAATGATCCCCTTTCTCCCCTTGATCCCCAGCACGCCTTGTCTGGGGATTCTGGGGACGTTTCAACCCAACCCCCCTCCCCCCCTTTCTCCTCCTCCCCACTCCCCTTCCTCCTCCTCCTCCTCCTCCTCCTCCTCCTCAGTCTTTCTTATGCATCCTCTTCCTCTTGTATTTTTTTCTTTGTTTTTTTTTCCTCTTTTCTTCCTCCTCCATTTCTTCTCTCCTTCTTCCTCCTCCTCCTCCTTCCTCCTCCTTCTCTTTCTTATTCATCCTCTTCCCCTTCTATTTTCTTTCTTCCTTTGCTTTTTTCTTTCTCTTCTCTTTTCTTCCTCTCCTGCCTTTACTATTCCTGTTATTTTATTTTTCTCTCTTCTCTCTTCTTTTTCTCTCTTTCTCTTCGTTTTATTTTTTCTCCTCTCTCTCTCTCTCTCTCTCTCTCTCTCTCTCTCTCTCTCTCTCTCTCTCTCTCTCTCTCTCTCTCTCTCTCTCTCTCTCTCTCTCTCTCTCTCTCTCTCTCTCTCTCTCTCTCTCTCTCTCTCTCTCTCTCTCTCTCTCTCTCTCTCTCTCTCTCTCTCTCTCTCTCTCTCTCTCTCTCTCTCTCTCTCTCTCTCTCTCTCTCTCTCTCTCTCTCTCTCTCTCTCTCTCTCTCTCTCTCTCTCTCTCTCTCTCTCTCTCTCTCTCTCTCTCTCTCTCTCTCTCTCTCTCTCTCTCTCTCTCTCTCTCTCTCTCTCTCGCTTATCTTTTTTTTCGCAATATGCATTTTTCTCTCCTTCCCTTTCTCTCCCTTCTCACTTTCTATCTATTCTCTCCTCCCTTCCCTTCCCTCCCTTCCCTTCCCTTCCTTCCTTCCTTCCTTCCTTCCTTCTCTAGTCTTCCCCAAAAACATAACACACGCACAAACACACGAGAGAGAGAGAGAGAGGCCATTAAGTGAATCAATAAAAAGGTAAGGAGGCGTAGCAGGCTTAATAAAACTCACCTGAGCGCTAATAAAAAGCACAGGTAAACGGGGGTCTCTCTCTCTCTCTCTCTCTCTCTCTCTCTCTCTCTCTCTCTCTCTCTCTCTCTCTCTCTCTCTCTCTCTCTCTCTCTCTCTCTCTCTCTCTCTCTCTCTCTTCGACGGTCATGTTAACTGTTTCTTCATCTTTCTCGCCTTTATTCTTTTCTTTGTCTTTTTCTTTTCTTTTTTTTTCTTTTATTCTCCTTTCTAACTTTTTTTTACCTATTTCTGTGTCCTTATTCGCCTAGGAGATATTTTTCTCTTTATCCTTCTCTCTCTCTCTCTCTCTCTCTCTCTCTCTCTCTCTCTCTCTCTCTCTCTCTCTCTCTCTCTCTCTCTCTCTCTCTCTCTCTCTCTCTCTCTCTCTCTCTCTCTCTCTCTCTCTCTCTCTCTCTCTCTCTCGCGGCGTCAGCAATCCTCTTGATGGTTTATATTATCGCTAATTGGTCATTACCTGCCGCTGTCTCGCTACCTGGCTTTCCCCTCTCTCTCACCTGATGACACCCCCCTCCCCCCTCCCCTCCCTTCCCCTCTCCCTATCCCCTTCTCTCGCCTCTCTACTCTCCTATCTTCTTACCTTTTCGTTTTCCTTCCCTCAATCTCTTTATCTTTCCCCTTTCCTTACCCTTCTCATTCCTCCTATTCCCTTCTCTCCCCTTCTTCCCCTTCCTCCCCTATTACTTCATCCTTTTCCTTCCATAGTTTCTTTACCTTTTCCCTTCTCTGTCTTTCTCTTTCCTTCAATCTCTTCCTTTTCTTCCCCATCCTTTCCCTTCTCTATCTTCCTTTTTCCTTCAATCTCTTCCTCTTCTTCCCCATCCTTTCCCTTCTTCCTCTTTCCTTCCCTTTATCCCACCTTCCTTTATTCCTTCTCCCTTGATTCATGTCCCTTTTTAACCCTATCTATTTATCTTCCTATTTACTTTGTACTTTCCTTCTTTTCTTCCTATTAAATCTTATACTTCCTATTAATCTTATAACTGCTCTTTCGGCCACCTCTTCGGATTCTTTACAGGAGCAACGAGTAGCGGGCTTTTTTTTATTGTTGTTTCCTTTTTTTCTGCCCTTGTTCTGTCTCCTTTGCTGTAAAAAAAAAAACTTAACTTCCTATCTTCTCGTATCACCCACT
>NC_066524.1:14351660-14406660 GCF_024679095.1 Eriocheir sinensis
GAAACAAAACAAAAAGAGAAAAGGGGAGAGTGAAAGTGAAGGAGAAGTAGACAGAAACTACGGAGGATAAAAAAAAAAGGAAAGAAGAAAGGAAGGATTGAGCACTGGATAAAAAAAAAAAAAGAAAAAGGGAAGCAAAGAAGGAAGATGGAATGGAAAAAAATAGAAAGTTGCAATGAAAGGAAAGGGAATAGAGGGAGTGCAAAGACTAAAGGGAGGTGAGAGAGAGAGAAAGGGAGGGTAGAGAGAAGAAGTGGAGGTAAGGGGGAAGGGGTTGATAGGAGGTTAATGGGGTTTGTTTAAAGGGGGGTAAGGGGTAAGGGGGGTTAGTTTAAAGGGGGGTAAGGGGTAAGGGGGGTTAGTTTAAAGGGGGGTAAGGGGTAAGGGGGGTTAGTTTAAAGGGGGGTAAGGGGTAAGGGGGGTTAGTTTAAAGGGGGGTAAGGGGTAAAGGGGGTTAGTTTAAAGGGGAGGGGGGGGGGGGGGTTATTTAGGGGTAAGGGTAAGGGGTTAGTTTAAAGGGGGGTAAGGGGTAAGGGGGGTTAGTTTAAAGGGGGGTATGGGGTAGGGGGGGGTCAAAGGGGGGAGGGGGGCATTAAGGCCAAAAGAACCGTCCCTGATTTACCTCCAGGTGTTCTCCAGGTGACCTCCCAATCACGTGACCTCGCCAGGTACAAAGACCCGGACGACGGCTAATTAGGAAAAACGATGACCCCTCTTCCTCCTCCTCCTCCTCCTCCTCCTCCTCCTCCTCCTCCCCTCACTCCCTCCCCCCCTCCTCCTCCTCCTCGTGGCTATCTAGGGATTACTGTGGATTGGGGAAGATTAGTGTAGCGAGACACCACCATCATCATCACCATCATCATCATCATCACCATTTTCATCACCATTGCTGCCATTAACTTCATTTTTATTATTATTATCACCTCCGTTATTATTATTATTATTATTATTATTATTATTATTATTATTATTATTATTATTATTATTATTATTATTATTATTATTTTACTATCATTATTATTTAACTATCATTATCATTATCTGTCTTTCCTTCTATGTTGCTCTTCTTCTTCTTTTTCTTATTCTTTTCATCCTTTTTCTCTTCTTTTTCTTTTCTTCTTTTTTCTACTTTTCCTTCTTTTTTCTTCTTCATTCTCTTTTTTTCTTTTTTTCTTCGTCTTCCTTTTCTTTTTCCTCTTTTCTTTTTTCTTCTGCTTTCTTCTTCTTCTTCTTCTTCTTATTATTATTATTATTATTATTATTATTATTATTATTATTATTATTATTATTATTATTATTATTATTATTATTACTATCATTATTATTATCAACATATGTCCCTGTATCGCTCCTCGTCCCACCTTTACTATCACCATCGTTATCATCTCACCTGCATCACTATCATTACCTTCACGACAACAACAACAACCTCTACCATTATCATCACACTTATCATCATTATCATCATCTTCATCCGCCTCCTCGTCCTCCTTCGATAACACCAATTCCCTTATCAATATTTTATCAAGGCTACTGATTCTGCTACTACTACTACTACTACTACTACTACTACTACTACTACTACTACTACTACTTGCTTCCTACTTTTCCTTCTCTCCTTCTTTCTTTTACTTCCTTTTCTAATTTTCTTCATTTCTCTTCCTTCGTAAATTCCACTCTTCTGTCTTTCTTTCTTTTTTTTCTCTCTTCTCCATTAGGTTTCTTCTCTATCTTCCTTTCTTCCCTTATTCTCTCTTTTTTTCCCTTCCCTCTTTCTTATGTTAACAAGCTCCTTCATTTCCTTTCTTCTTTATCCTCTTCCTCGATTTTCCTTTCTTTCTTTCCGTGTCTTCCCTCCTTTTTCTTTTCTCTCTCCTTTATTAGCTTTCTCATGTATTTTCATTGTCTTCTTTCTTTGTTTTCTTCTTTTCTTTCTTTATTTTCTTCTGCATTTGGTTTCTCGTCTATCTTCTTTCCCTTCTCCCTTACTTCTTGTTTGTTTTTTCTTCTTCATTACCTTTCTCCTATATTGTCCTTCCCTTCCTTCCTTTCTTTCTTTCCTTCTCTTTCTTCCTTCTTTCCCTACAAACAAGTTCAGTATAATTTTCATTCTCTCTCTTTTCCATTTTTTTTCCCTTTTCTATGGTCATTCTTTTCAGTATAAGCAAGTTCCTCTATTCCTCCTCCTCCTCTTCTTCCTCTTCATTAGGTCACTCTTCCACCTTCTCTCCTTCCCTTCCTTCTTTCTTTCTTTCCTTCTCTTTCTTCCTTCTTTCCCTACAAACAAGTTCACTATAATTTTCAATCTCCTTTCTTTTCCATTTTTTTAATTTTTATTTTCTATGGTCATTCTTTTCCGTGTAAGCAAGTTCCTCTATTCCTCCTCCTCCTCTTCTTCCTCTTCATTAGGTCACTCTTCCACCTTCTCTCCTTCCCTTCCTTCTTTCTTTCTTTCCTTCTCTTTCTTCCTTCTTTCCCTACAAACAAGTTCACTATAATTTTCAATCTCCTTTCTTTTCCATTTTTTTTATTTTTATTTTCTATGGTCATTCTTTTCCGTGTAAGCAAGTTCCTCTATTCCTCCTCCTCCTCTTCTTCCTCTTCATTAGGTCACTCTTCTACCTTCTCTCCTTCCCTTCCTGTCTTCCTGCTCCACTGCCGTCTTCCTTAAACTGTCCCGCCGCTTCACCCTTCTTCCTAAATGAGTCTTTCCTTTACCTCTTTCACCAAGATTGCTTCACCCCCTTAACCTCCCCTGCCCCCTATCCTACCCTCCTCCTCCTCCTCCTCCTCTCCCTCTCACTTTCACTCTCTTTGTTTACTTTCCTCCTCCTCCTCCTCCTCCTCCTCCTCCTCCTCCATTTCGTCTATCTTTCCCTTCTTCTTAATCTCTTTTATTTTAACTTTCTTTTTTATTACTTTTTTTTCTCCTTTTCATCTACTTATTATGCCTTTTTCATGTTACTACTAATACTGCTACTATTACTACTACTTCTACTACTTCTACTACCCCAACTACTACTACTACTACAACTACTACTACTACATTACTATTTCTACTTTTTTCTATGTATTTTACTTCATGATTTTTCTTTACTACTACTACTACTACTACTACTACTACTACTACTTCTACTACTACTACTACTACTACTACCACCACCACTACTTCGTTATCTAACTCTTCCTAATGTTATCTTTCATCCTCCTATTATCAACCTATTCCCCTCTTTCCTCCCCTCTTCCTCTTCCTCTTCCTCTTCCCTTCCCGGCCACACCCACGCCTCCCTCACCCACGGCCACGCCTACTCACTCACCTGTCTGTTTATTCACCCGCCCAATTACCTGGCTGTCTAGGTATTGGCTCACCTGTACGGCTCCTTTTTTTTTTGTTTTTCCTTAACTTTCCCTTTTTATCATTTTAGCTTACCTACGCTCTTTCCCTCATATTTGTTTGTCTTCTTTTGTCTTCCTTCCTGTTAACTTCATTCCTCATTCTGACCATTTCTTTATTCTTTCTTTTTAACTTTTTTTTTCATCCTTTTAGCTCCTTGACTTTTTTCCTCCTCCTTGCCGGTCCATACAAGTACTTACCCTTCTTCTTCCCTTTCTGTCTATATCTTCTTCTTCTACCTTTTCTACCTTTCTTCCTTTTTACCTTCCTCCTTCCTTCTCACCTTTCTCTTTTGCTTTTTACCTGTCCACCTATATTCCCTCTCCCCTTCTTTTCTTTTTCTTCCTTTTCACCTTCCTTTTTACCCGTCAACCTATCTTCCTTTAACCCCTCCTTCCTTCTTTATTTCCTCCCATTTTCTTTTCTTACCTTATAAAGTGACTGTCTATCATTTATCTTACCTTTCTTCTTCTCTATCATCTGTACATTCACTTTCTTTCTACCGAACCTTTTGTTACCTTCCTTCTTCCTTCTCTTTCCTTCTTAGCTTCCTACCTTCTTTCTTTCCTCCTACTTTCTTTTCTTACCTTATAAAGTGACTACCTATCATTTATCTTACCTTTCTTCTCTATCACCTGTACATTCACGTTCTTAATTATCTGCCTAACCTTTCCTCACCTTGCTTCTTCCTTCTCTTTCCTGTTTAGCTTCCTACCTTTCTTTTGTTTTGCCACCTTACCTATCTACCTATTCCTTCACCTATCTACCTTCCACTTTCCTTCTCACCTGTCCCCTTACCTACCTACCTACCTATCTTACCTTCCTTTATATCTACCTTAATTTCTCCTTACTCATCTCCTTTCTTTACTTTTCCATCTTCCTTATTCCCTCTTACCTGTCCCCTTACCTACCTGCCTATCTTACCTTCCTTTATATCTACCTTCTTGTCTCCTTATCTATCTCCTTTCTTTACCTTTCCATACTCCCTTTTCCTTCTCACCTGTTCCCTTACCTACCTGCCAACCTGCCTACTTACCTTACCTTCCTTACCTATAAATAATGCAACACCGTTTTTCCTCTTTTTTGCAACCTTCATAATTTCACCTGCCATTTACCTGACGTCAATTAGCAGGTAAATGGCTTCACGGTTCATCCACCTGCCTGTAATTTACCTGTGTTTACCTGCTTGCTAAATTACACCTGAAGTAGTTAATTACCTATAGATTCACCTGAGTGTCGAAGAATTTTGTATTGATTTGCGTAAACTGAAGAGGTTGATGAGTTTTTTTTTTTTTTTGTTCTTTTTCCTTTTTCACTTTCTCTATTTTTTTTTCTCTCTTTTTCACTTTTTTATTCACTTGCCGAGAAAAAAATAATCAACAAACGTGACTTCTTCATTTCATCATTTTCTTTCTTTTTTTCTTGGTTTCCTTCTTCTTTTCTTTCCCTTTCTCTCCTTTTCTCTCGTTTCAATTACCGGTTAACTATGAAAACGAACGTGATATCTTCATTTAATCATCCTTTTTCTTTTTCTTTTTTTTTCTTTTCTTACTTAATTCACCTTTTTCTTCCCATAAACTATAATGTCGAGTTAATTTCTTCCCGTCTACTCTCTCTCTCTCTCTCTCTCTCTCTCTCTCTCTCTCTCTCTCTCTCTCTCTCTCTCTCTCTCTCTCTCTGTTTACTCTATCTATCTATCTATCTATCTATCGACTTTCATGGCTCAATAAAGAGTTAAAAGCGAAGAGGAAGAAAAAAAGAAGAGAAAGAGGAAGAGGAGGAGGAGGAGGAGGAGGAGGAAGAAATCGATGTTCAGTATTTGAAGGGGAGTCTGTTCTATTGTTGCAGAAAAAAAGGAGCAATGTGTAGCCCTCCTCTCTCTCTCTCTCTCTCTCTCTCTCTCTCTCTCTCTCTCTCTCTCTCTCTCTCTCTCTCTCTCTCTCTCTCTCTCTCTCTCTCTCTCTCTCTCTCTCTCTCTCTCTCTCTCTCTCTCTCTCTCTCTCTCTCTCTCTCTCAGCACACCTGGGCAATATTTAATTAACTCATGATAAAACGTGTGTGTGTGTGTGTGTGTGTGTGTGTGTGTGTGTGTGTGTGTGTGTGTGTGTGTGTGTGTGTGTGTGTGTGTGTGTGTGTGTGTGTGTGTGTGTGTGTGTGTACGTACTCTCATAAACCTTTGCGTAATACAGTATTCACGCCTATTCCTTACCTGTCTGTCTGTCTGTGTCTGTCTGTCTGTATGTATGTATGTATGTATGTATGTATGTCTATTTCTGGGTATGTATGTGTGTTTGTCTGTGCATATCTGTTTATCTATTTGTTTTTACCTTTGTCTGTTTCTCTATCTATCTATCTATCTATCTCTCCTTTTATCTACCTATCTATCTACCTCTCCCTTTATCTACCTATCTATCTATCTATCTACCTTTGTCTAAGTTTCTATATGTTTGTGTGTATCTGATTCTCTCTCTCTCTCTCTCTCTCTCTCTCTCTCTCTCTCTCTCTCTCTCTCTCTCTCTCTCTCTCTCTCTCTCTCTCTCTCTCTCTCTCTCTCTCTCTCTCTCTCTCTCTCTCTCTCTCCCCCCTCACTCAGAAGATAATCCCATAACTCCGCCGTTTCTCACCATCTTCTTCCATTAACCAACACCATTTCACCGTCAACCAAAATAAAAATAAAAATAAAAGGAAAAGTTAGTCATCTTAAACCCAAGAAAAACAGACTTGCCCCTTTATTGAATTTCCAGGAATCTTAGGAAATAAAAATCAACAAAAAAGGCAAAAAATAATGAGAAAATAAGAGAAGGGAGAAAATGGGAGAGCTAGGAGAGATAAGAGAAGAAAAGAGAGAAGAGAAGAAATAATAAGAGAAATGAGAGATAAGAAAAAACGAAGAAGATAAAATAAGAAAGGAGAATAAGAGAAGATAACAACAGAAAAAGGAAGAAGAAAAGATGACAGAAAAATAAGAAAAATATGAGAAAATAGAGATAAGAAAGGAAAGAAAGAAGACGAAGAGAAAATAAGAAAGGAGAATAATAGAAGATAAGAACAAAAAGAGGAAAAAGAGAAAATAAGACAGAAAATTAAGAAAAATACGAGAAAATAGAGATAAGAAGAGGAAAGAAAGAAGACGAAGAGAAAATAAGAAAGACAAAGAAAATAAGGTAAAAAAGATAAAATTAGAAAATAAAGATCATAAAAGAAAATGAGAAAAGAAAATAAGACAAAAAATAATAAAAATATGAGAAAATAGAAATAAGAAAATGAGAGAAAGAAGACGAAGAGAAAATAAGACAAAGAAAATAAATAAAAAAGATAAAAATATCGAATATAGACAAAAAAAGAAAAAGTAAAGAGAAAATAAGACAGAAAAATAGGAAGAAAAAACACGAAAAATAAAAGATAAGAAAAGGAAAGAAAGAAGAAAAAGAAAATAAGAAAGACAAGAAAGACAAGAAAATAAGAAAGACAAGAAAGACAAGAAAATAAGAAAGACAAGAAAGACAAGAAAATAAGAAAAATAAAAAATAAAACCCACTAGGAATACCATGCCAGACAACCATCACCACAACCATCACCATTACCATAGACTCTTCCATAACTCTTTCATTACTATTTATTTTTTCCCCTTTCATTTAATATTCAGGGAAAGTATTCATAAATTTTACCTGTTTTTTTTTCTTTTCCAGGTGAGTGATGGAGGTGTCCCACGCGTCCAGGTGCACAGGTAAAGGTGAATCATGAGGAGGAGGAGAAGGAGGAGGAGGAGGAGGAGGAGGAGGGGAAAGATTAGGAGGAGGAGGAGTGGGGGATAAAGGAAGGCAAATATAGGTAAGGGAGGGGAGTCATGTAGGGGTCTCTCTCTCTCTCTCTCTCTCTCTCTCTCTCTCTCTCTCTCTCTCTCTCTCTCTCTCTCTCTCTCTCTCTCTCTCTCTCTCTCTCTCTCTCTCTCTCTCTTTCTCTCGGTGTGCACAGGGAAATAATTACACGTCCGAGCGAGCGAGCGAGCGAGAGAGAGAGAGAGCAAATCCTGCCTGAATCCCACGCACATGAGTAATCTCCCCTCCCCCCCCTTTTCCTCCCTCCTCTTACCTCCTCTTCCTCCTCTCCCTCCTTCCTTCCTCCCTCTCCCCCACTAGGGCCATGAATCACTCTGGGGGAAAAGAGGAGAAAGAAGAGGAGGAGGAGGAGGAGGAGGAGGAGGAGGAGGAGGAGGAGGAGGAGAGATAATGAAAGAATGCAAAGGGTCGAAATGAAAACGAAAACAACGAAAAGAAAAGAAAAAGAAATGAAACTGATAAGAAAATACGAGAAGTGATTTTGAGGTGATAAGAAAATTGACGAAGAAATAATTAAATGGAACGAAGAAAGAAGAGAAGCAAAATAAAAGACGAAGATTCACACACACACACACACACACACACACACACACACACACACACACACACACACACACACACACACACACACACACACAAACCCCTCCATCCCCCCACACACAAATACAGGAAATGATTTTAAGCTGATAAGAAAAAGGAAGACGAAGTAATTTTATTCTAATGACAAAAAAAAAACAAGAACTATAGAGAATAGATGAAGATTGAGGAGACAGAGGAAGAGATAACACACACACACACACACACACACACACACACACACACACACACACACACACACACACACACACACACACACACACACACACACACACACACACACACACACACACACACACACACACAAATACAGGAAATGATTTTAAGCTGATAAGAAAAAGGAAGACGAAGTAATTTTATTCTAATGACAAAAAAACAAAAAAAACAAGAAAGAGAGAGAGAATAGATGAAGATGGAGGAGACAGAGGAAGAGATAACACACACACACACACACACACACACACACACACACACACACACACACACACACCTTAACAGCCCAAGGTGATATATAACCCAGCCACGCTATCAGTCACGTATCTTATCTTAGACAAACGCCGATAAGAAGGAGATAGTGAAGGTGGGTTGTCACCTGACGCTGGGGCACCACTGACCAGCTCTCACCTCCATCATCACCACCATCATCACCATCATCATCACCATCATCACCATCATCACCACCATCATCACCACCATCACCATCATCATCATCACCATCATCACCATCATCACTATCATCATCACCATCATCACCATTACCTTGTGGGTGTTGATGGTGGTGATGGTGATGGTTGTTGTATATTGGTTATTTTTCGTTTTTTTTCTATTTCTTCTTTTTTTCTAGTTTTTCCTTATTTTTATCTTTATCAGTGTTATTAGTCATCGTTTTTTTCTTTCTTGCTATCTTTGGTTCAGTTGCTGTTGTTGTTTTTGTTGTTGTGTTTGTTTTTGTTGTTGTTTTGTTCATGATAATATAGATAAGATTCATAATTACACTCGGCGTATATTATCTTACTGCTACTACTACTATTACTCCTACTACTATTACACACACACACACACACACACACACACACACACACAAACACACTCCGGCCCAATCTCAAAATTTCCGTATTAGCTTTTTATCACATTCTTAGTTCAATCCCTTTATTATGCCCACTCTCCCTCTCCCTCCCTCCCTCGCTTGCCTCACCTGCATAACACATAACTCACTTGTCGCCTAATTCACCTGTCATTCCTAATCACCTGTGCACACGTCACCTGCTGCATTCACACATACACACGCAAACACGAACGTAAACACACATACCAAACCTACCTTTCCATTTCCTTACCTAACAATCTACCTATGCATACCTATCTTGATTCTCACCTTACCTACCTTCCTAGTTATCTACCCTCTACCTAAATTCTTACTTACCTATCTTCATTATCACTTATCTACCTAACTACTTAACTAACAATCTACCTATTTAACGACCTGTCTACCTTTATAACTTCCTACCTACACTATACTTTCTCAGTTATATACTTTTCTATCTTTCTATTAACCTAACTATCAACCTATCAGCTTCCAAACCCTATCTTCTATCTCTATTCCAATCTACCTGTCTATCTTCTTACCTGTCTGCCTATCTCCCCATCTACCTTTACCTGTCTACCTGCATACCTGTCCCTTCCACACCTGTTGTTTCCCTCGGAGGCTCAGGTACGCCAATCCCTCCCACGGTAACCATTCAGAAGAGGAGGTCCATTAGCGTCGGCGCCCGTCCTGGAGTGGCCGCCTGTCTTATCTGTCTTCCACTTGGCACTACTTCGATACCTTGTCACTCAAACGCCACCTGACACGCACCTGACACCTCTCTTGCCCACACCTGAGTTCGTCTTCTCTCTCTCTCTCTCTCTCTCTCTCTCTCTCTCTCTCTCTCTCTCTCTCTCTCTCTCTCTCTCTCTCTCTCTCTCTCTCTCTCTCTCTTGCTCTCGTTCTCGTTCTCTCTTGTTCTTGTTCTCTCTCTTTATTGTTCTCATTCATTCTTGTTCTCTCTCGTTCTTGGTCTCTCTCGTTCTCGTTCTTGTTTTCTCTCTTTATTGTTCTCTCTCGTTCTTGTTCTCTCTCGTTCTCGTTCTCTCTCGTTCTCGTTCTCTCTTGTTCTTGTTGTCTCTCTTTATTGTTCTCTCTCATTCTTGTTCTCTCTCGTTCTTGTTCTCTCTCGTTCTCGTTCTTGTTTTCTCTCTTTATTGTTCTCTCTCGTTCTTGTCCTCTCTCGTTCTCGTTCTCACTAATTCTCGTTCTCTCTCGTTCTCGTTTTTGTTCTCGTTCTAGGTCTCGTTTTCTCTCGTTCTTGTTCTCAATCTCTCTCTCTCTCTCTCTCTCTCTCTCTCTCTCTCTCTCTCTCTCTCTCTCTCTCTCTCTCTCTCTCTCTCTCTCTCTCTCTCTCTCTCTCTCTCTCTCTCTCTCTCTCTCTCTCTCTCTCTCTCTCTCTCTCTCTCTCTCTCTCACCTGTAATTGTTTCCACACCTGTGTTTCCATTGCTACCGGCATTTTCTCAGGGCTGTTGATTATTTTTTACTCTGAATCAAATAACTCCATTAGAACTAGATCACCTATTTTTTCAACTTTAATTCACTTGCGTTAACTAAATTTCACTTCGAATCTATAATATCAACTCCAAACATGCAATTTTAACCTTCATTTCATTCTTATAATTCCAACTCGACATATTATTCAAGTTCTTACATTCTACTTCTTTTGAGCTATACTGACCCCCAATAACTATATCGCCTTTTTTAAACTTCAATTCACTTGCGTTAACTAAATTTCACTTCGAATCTATAATATCAACTCCAAACATTCAATTTTAGCCTTCATTTCATTCCTAAAACACTAACTCGATATATTATTCTGGTTCTTACATTCCACTTCTCTTAAACTGATCTCATACCTGTATTTTTAAATCTCATTTCACTTCAATATTAACTTAACATATTCCTTTTTTTTTTCTTTAACTAAACTTCCATATCAGTTCAAGACATTCCACTTTTACATTCCAGCACACTGTCCTTGTTTTTCTACTGTATCTTAACTTTTAATTATACTTCACTGATCCCAAACCTGCTTTTTCGTCTCATTTCACAATAATATTAACTACACATATTCTTTTTTTTTAACTATACTTCCAAAACAGTTCAAGAAATTCCACTTTTATATTCCAGTACACTTTCCTTGTTTTTTTTATACCGTATCATAACTTTTAATTATACTTTACTGCCCCCAAACCTGTTTTTTACGTCTCATTTCACTATAATATTAACTTCACATATTCCTATTTTTTCTTTATACTTCCATACCAGTTCAAGACATTCCATTTTTACATTCCAGTACAGTTTCCTTTTTTTTTACTGTATCTTAACTTTTAATTATACTTCACTGCCCCCAAACCTGTTTTTTGCGTCTCATTTCACTATAATATTAACTTCACATATTCCTTTTTTTCTTTAACTATACTTCCATATCAGTTCAATACACTCCATTTTTACATTCCAGTACACTTTCCTTTGTTTTTTACTGTATCTTAACTTTTAATTATACTTCACTGCCCCCAAACCTGTTTTTTACGTCTCATTTCATTATAATATTAACTCCACATATTCCTTTTTTTTCTTTAACTATACTTCCAAAACAGTTCAAGACATTCCACTTTTGCATTCCAGTACACTTTCCTTGTTTTTTTTTTTTTTACGTATCTTAACTCTTGATTATACTTCCCACTTTCCTTTTTTTTTTTTACCGTATTTTAACACTTGATGATACTCCCCCACCTTTCTACCTTTTTACTCCACCTCCACATCCACACCTTCATTATCCTGCCACCTGCCCATTACACCTGTCACTTTACCTGCTCAATTTTTACACCTTATTCACACCTCACTCACGTAATTCATTCCAAAAATACCAACTTCACATACTATTCCAGTTTTGCAGTCCACTTTACTTCTATAATTTCAGCTCTACAAACTCCACTTTTACATTCCACTTTAATAATAACACCCCTACATTACACTTCACCCTCCGCTTCACTTTCCTTGTTTGTTTCTGTACATTAAAACCCTCCATTGCGGTTCCACACCTCTATAATTTCACCTCCTCAACACCTTAATCATTCTACCACTTATTTATTACACCTGTCACTTACCTGAACACTTCTTTGAACACCATTCCTCACCACACTCACCTCCACTTTCGTAGGTTTTCCGTATCTTAACACCTTTCATTTTATTTCCACACCTTCTTTTTACTTTCACCTTCACAGCTCAATTATCATCGCACCTGCTCATTACACCTGCCACTTTACCTGTACACTTCTTTCCCCACCTTTCCTCATCCCGCTCACCTGCTAACCCTCCCTAATAACTCCTCACCTGAAGACCCATAATGCTGCACCTGCCACTCCGCCAACACACCTGCAATTACCAACGCCTGCACCTGAGATTTGGGTTACCTGCGATCCTCCAAGTTTGTGTTTACCTGTATTAGAAAGTTACAGCTGTCAGGTAGATAATTAACGCCTCTCTCAAACACACACACACACACACACACACACACACACACACACACACACCTGAGAGAGAGAGAGAGAGAGAGAGAGATGAGGGGGAAGTAAGGAATAAAAAAGAACGGGGAGATAAAAGTGAATGAATGAATGAATGAAGAAGCGAAAAAAAAATAACAATACGATGAAAGAGAATAAAAAAAATAGAGATAAAAGAAGATAAAGCGAGTGTGTGTGAGCTACCTGTGTTTATCTTTGTTCCTAATTACACATCAGGTATTTTATTAATTTCATGAAGTATTACCTTTCCCTCGACTCAGGTAAGTTTAATTAGCGATGGAAAAAGAATTCGCTCACCTGGGCTAAAAGATCTCCCCCACACACGCTTAATAATTTCCCTTTGCAAAGCTTATTTTAAAAACCTCTCTTTGCTGCTATGATTTCTCTCTCTCTCTCTCTCTCTCTCTCTCTCTCTCTCTCTCTCTCTCTCTCTCTCTCTCTCTCTCTCTCTCTCTCTCTCTCTCTCTCTCTCTCTCTCTCTCTCTCTCTCTCTCTCTCTCTCTCTCTCTCTCTCTCGGCGGGGAAACGAGGGGGAAAAATAAAATAAAATAGAAAGGGTTTGTTTTTTCCATAATGAATTCGTTTGAGTGTGTTTTTTTCCCTCTCTGTTTTATCGTCTGTGTTTTATGTGATGTGTGGATGAGGCGTGATTGTTCTTGTTGATAAGGTGTGTGTGTGTGTGTGTGTGTGTGTGTGTGTGTGTGTGTGTGTGTGTGTGTGTGTGTGTGTGTGTGTGTGTGTGTGTGTGTGTGTGTGTGTGTGTGTTTTATCGTGTGTTTTATGCAATGGTGAACTCTGATTACTGATGAAGTCTTTAAAAATTTATAGATTTTTTATGATAAGAACTATTTCTTTTATTTCCTTATACATTTTTTTAATAAGTGTGAATAAATAGATGAAGAACTTTTGATTAGCTGAAATGACAGGCTTTGTTGAGATTTTTTGTTTGTTTGTTTACTTTTTAACTTTTTAATAAGGGTGACGAGAAAGAGAAGGAACTTTAATTAACAGAATGACAGGTAAGCGAGTTTTATCTGCGAGAAGAAAGATGTTACTTAATTTTACTTTCATTATTATTATTATTATTATTATTATTATTATTATTATTATTATTATTATTATTATTATTATTATTATCATTATCAGTAGTGTAGTAGTAGTAATAGTAGTAGTAGTAGTAGTAGTAGTAGTAGTAGTAGTAGTAGTAGTGGTAGTAGTAGTGGTAGTAGTAGTAATAGTAGTAGTAGTAGTAGTAGTAGTAGTAGTAGTAGTAGTAGTAGTAGTAGTAGTAGTGTAACAGTAGTAGTAATAGTAGTATACATATCTATTATTTATACATTCAATTATTCTACACATCTATTTTTACATACTATTATTATATATTATCATTATTTTACTTTTTTACCAATTATTTTTTTCCTCTTTTACATTTTCTAATACAGGTGACAAGTAAGACGAGCGTTAATTAACAGTGTCGCCAGGTTAACAGGTGCGATAGTTTACCTGGAGGAGGAGGAGGAGGAGGAGGAAGGACACATTTTAATTTGGTGACTTTTCTTAGTGTTCGTATTTTCTTTCCCGGGGTGTTCGTGTGAGGGGCAAACTTTGATTAATAGTAAAGTTTTCATAGTTTGCCCTCACGCCTCAAGTTTGGGGGCGAGCGAGTACCCGGAGTAGGAGGGAATGATGACACTAACCTTGACTTGACCTCGACTTTGCTTGTGTTTTTTTTCTTCTATTTATTACTTTTGTTGTGCCTTTATTACTTATGCTTTCATCATTTTTTTTATTGTTTTGTTGTGTTTTCTTGTTTAATTAGTCGTGTTTTTACTATTTTATTGTTTATTTTTTCTTTTTCTTTGAAGTTTTTGTTTTCTTGTTTCTCTTGCTTTTCTTTTTTACTACTTTTTTGTTTGTTTTCCTGTTTTTTTATCGTTTCATTACCAACTTTTTTTTCTTGTGTTCTACTTGTGTTCCTTTAGTTTTTGTTTATCTTTTCTGTTTTTTTTTTTTTTGTATTTTTCTTCTGTTTGTGCTTCCGCTGTGTAAGGTGGTTTTCATTACTTATTAGGTTTTGATTGTGTTTTTATTACTTCTCGTCGTTTTCTTTTGTTTTACTTCATCCTCTTGTTTTACTTGTTTTCCTCTTGTTTTTATTACTCCTCGTCATTTTCTTCTGCTTTGAACGTTCTCGATGTTAGAGCAAGTAGCCGGAGGAGGAGAAATGACGCAACTTTACTTTTTTATTACTTTCCCGCGTGTGAGGCAAACTTCGATTAATAATGGCGAACTTTTTCATATTTTGTTCCTCTTGCGCCAAAAAAAAAGTTTACGAGTGAAAGCGATGAGGCAAGAAGATTCATATTCCTTCACTTTTTTTTCATTTTTTACTTTCCCTTTTTATTTTTGTTTTTATTTTTCTGTTTATCTTTCTATTTCATTTTTTATTTACATTATTAGTAACCTTTCTTATTATTTTACTTCATCCCTATACGCTTACTTATTATTTTCCTTTTTACTTCACATTTTTACTTTTTTTATTTCTTCCTTTATTTGACCTTATTATCCTTTAATGTATTTTACTTTCTCCTAATTTTTCCTTCACCTCAACTTTTTGCCCTTTTCTTTTTCTCTTTTTTTTCTTCGTTTTCCTGAACTACATCTTTCTAACTTTTTATTTCTATTACTTTTTTTCCAATTTTTGCTTTACTTCACCTTTTTGTCATTTTATTCTTTTATTTTCTGACTGTCCTTTTTTTTGGGTATATTTGAAACGAGAATAATGCTTTGTCGTTACTCTTTTATTTACTTTTTCTTTTTACTTTTTTTCCTGATGTTCACCTTTTTTTTGTTCACCTGAAACGGTAGTCGAATCAGAGCGTAAAAAAAGACTTTCATAATCATTGCTTGTCCGTCACTGTTTTTTTTCCTCCACGTGTTTGAGTGCCGGAATGAGAGTGACTTGTAATCGCTTTTCATTTTCCTCTTTTTTTTTCATTATTTTTCAACTTCACTTTTTAATCAAATCGGTGAATCTGAATTGCAATCATTAATACATTCTTCCTGCATAACTGTCTGTCAGGCTACCTATCTACCTATCTATCTATCTATCTATCTATTTATCTATCTATCTATCTATCTATCTGTCTTATATGGAAGTTCCTTTTTTCCTTCCTTCCTTCCTTCCTTCCTATTTGGCTCCCTTCCTCCTTATCTTTTAATTTGTCAACCTCCTTCCCTTCTTCCTACTTTTCTCCTTTTCCTCCTTACCTTCCTAGCTCCTTAATTTCCTTTTGTCATTTCTTCCTTCCTTCCTTCCTTCCTTCACGCCTTCCTCCTTACCTTTCAACCTATCAATCTACCTTTCTTTCCTCCTACTTTTTCCCCTTCCTTCCCTCCTTCTCTCCTTCCTCCCTTCCTCCCTACCTGCGTACCCTTCCTTCCTTCCCCCCTTCTTTCCTTCCTCCCTTCCTCCCTACCTCCCTACCTACCTCCCTACCTCCCTTCCTTCCTTCCTCCCTTCCTCCCTACCTGCGTACCTGATTACCTGGCCACACAAAGGTTTCTCAGGTGACTGGCAATCTCGCTTATGTACCTGGCCGCCGCTTCCTTACCTGTGCCGCCTCAACCACAATCTTGAATCAAACTTGTGCTCCGACTCTCATCCCCTTCCGGAGCTACTTGAGTACTTAGATTAACAAGCCTCTCTTTTATTGTTGTTGTTGTTGTTGTTTTTGTTTTGTTGTTGTTGTTATTGCTGTTGTTGGTGGTACTGTTCTCTTTGTCCCTCTGTCTTTGTCTGTCTGTGTCTGTCTGTTTATCTGTCTATCTATCAATGCCTATTCTAACTAAGTGTGTGTCAATATATCTACTTGTCTCTCTCTCTCTCTCTCTCTCTCTCTCTCTCTCTCTCTCTCTCTCTCTCTCTCTCTCTCTCTCTCTCTCTCTCTCTCTCTCTCTCTCTCTCTCTCTCTCTCTCTCTCCGTTTTATTTTAGTTTATTTCGTCAAAACGGATGAGCCCCCCCCCCAAAAAAAAAGAAAAAAGAAAAAAAAATAGTGAGTGAAATTTAATAAAGAAAGCAGATTGGATGTTAAGGTTTTCTTTTTCTTTTCTTTTTTCCTGCACTCGATTCATCGCTCTTGTTTTTTTTTTCTTTTTTTAATCAACACGGATGACTATTTTTTTTTAATTTCATGCACGATTCTCTTTTTGTTTGTTTGTGTTTGTTTGTTTGTTTGTTTGTGTGTTTGTTTGTTTGTTTACTTCGAATTATTTGTTTCGCTGTGTTTTATTTACTCCATTTTCAATTTTCACTTCCTCTTCTTTTTTTTTCTTTGTTCGTTATTTTATTCTCTCTCTCTCTCTCTCTCTCTCTCTCTCTCTCTCTCTCTCTCTCTCTCTCTCTCTCTCTCTCTCTCTCTCTCTCTCTCTCTCTCTCTCTCTCTCTCTAATTATTTCGTTATTTAACAAACACAAAACAAACATAATGAATTTCTCTCTCCTCTCTCTCTCCTCTCTCTCCTTCCCTCCCTTTATTCCTCCCTTCATCCCCTTCAAACCCAGCCCTCTCTCTCTCTCTCTCTCTCTCTCTCTCTCTCTCTCTCTCTCTCTCTCTCTCTCTCTCTCTCTCTCTCTCTCTCTCTCTCTCTCTCTCTCTCTCTCTCTCTCTCTCTCCGTTTGTTCCCCACGTCCACATTTCTTTTGCCTTTTTTCCTCCTCTCTCCCTCTTTCTCTCCCTCGCTCTCCATTTTTCCTTCCGCCTCCCTTTTTTTCTCTCCCTCCCTCCTCCCTTCTCTCCTCCCCTTCCTCCATCTCTTCTTTCTTTTATTCCTCCGTTAATCCCCTCTGCCCTTAGTTGAGAGAGAGAGAGAGAGAGAGAGAGAGAGAGAGAGAGAGAGACTGTCAGTTCCATTCACTTAATCAAGAATTCCCTCTCCCCTCCCTCTTTATCTCCTCCCTTTAGAGTACTTAGGAGGCCTCCCTTTCTCTCTCTCTCTCTCTCTCTCTCTCTCTCTCTCTCTCTCTCTCTCTCTCTCTCTCTCTCTCGAAATTGCTGACAAACTATTACTGTTATCATTAATCCCATATTCTCTCTCTCTCTCTCTCTCTCTCTCTCTCTCTCTCTCTCTCTCTCTCTCTCTCTCTCTCTCTCTCTCTCTCACACACACACACACACACACACACACACACACACACACACACACACACTACCACTATAATTACCATGATGAAATTTTCCCCTTCAACACCACCACCACCACCACCACCACCACCATCATCACCATCCATCTCCACCACTTAATCCCACACCCTTCATCATCACCACCTACACAATTACATCACCATCACCACCACACCTCCATCACCTCCATCACCTTCATCACCTCCACCTCCACCTCCTCCCTTTAATAAGCTCTTTCGGCCAAGATGAAACTTTTACGAGCTTTAAATGGCCAGGTAATGCAATGGCGCGGCGGGCGGGGCAACACTTAACCAGGTGAGGCGGGTCAGGTAGACAGGTAATGAGACAGGCGGACAGGTGGAATGGGACAGGTGGACAGGTAGAATGAGGAAGGTTAACAGGTGGAAGGAGACAGATAGGACAGGAGTGGCAGATAAAGAGACGAGTGGACAGGTGGAATGGGACAGGTGGACAGGTAGAATGAGGAAGGTTAACAAGTAGACAGGTAAAATGAGACAGGTTGAAGATGAGAAAAAATGGGAAGGCAGGTAATTACGACAGGTAGGAAAGACAGATCAAGATTAAACTAGGTAATTAGTGGAGGTAGAATTGAGGTAGATTGGCTGACAGGTGCGAAAGATAAGTAAGCAGTTAAATGTAGACAGGTAGATGGGAAGAAAAGATTTAACAAGGCAAGTAAAGGTTAGAATAAGACAGGAATCACAGGTAAGAATACAGGTAACCAGGTGAGGCAAGACAGGTAACGAGGAAGAGGTAGACAGGTAGAGAAAGACAACTAAACGGACAAATATGAACGGAGAGACAGACAGACAGGTAAATCTCTCTCTCTCTCTCTCTCTCTCTCTCTCTCTCTCTCTCTCTCTCTCTCTCTCTCTCTCTCTCTCTCTCTCTCTCTCTCTCTCTCTCTCTCTCTCTCTCTCTCTCTCTCGTGATAAGATGTAAGATGAAGGAGAGGGAAGGAATGAGAGGAGGAAGAGATCAAGGATGAGTGAGAGTGAGTGGAGAGAGGAAGAGGGGAAGTGAGGGGAATGATGAAGGGGAGAGAGAGAGGAGGGGAGAGTAAAGGAAGAGGGAAGGAGAGAAAAGAGTAAAGGAGAAAGGAGAAGTGAGAAAATGAAGGGAATAATGAGAAAGAGGAAGAGAACAGAGATAAGGAGAGGAAACTAAAGGAAGGGAGAAGGAGAGAATGGATACAGGAACAAAGGGAGAGAGGGGAAGGGAGGGGAGGGAGATAATGAGGGGAAGGAGGAAGGGAGCCATAAGGGACAAAGGGAGAGTTATCGGTAGGGAGGCTCAGGGAGAGAGGGAGGGAGATTGAGGGAGAGAATGAGAGAAAGGGAGGGAGGAAGGGAGGGAGAGAGAGGGTCAGGTAAGAGGATATGATCTGCAATGGAATTAAGGATATATTCTCCTCCTCCTCCTCCTCCTCCTCCTCCTCCTCCTCCTCCTCCTCCTCCTTCTCCTCCTCCTCCATTGTGTTTGTCCCATTTATTTGTTGATTTGTTTTCCTTGTTTATGAAAAGATTTATTGGGTATTGTTGTTTTCATTTTCCTTTCCTCTTTTTTTCTTCTTTGTTTTTGTCTTCCTTCTTCTTTCGGGTTTGTTCGTATGTTCGTTTGTTTGTTTCACCTTTACCATCCATTCTCTTTTCTCTATTTCCTTTCGTTTATTTTTTTTATAGTTTTGTTATGTTAATATGTTTCTCTCTCAGTCTGTTTGTCTATCTCTATGTCTCTCTCTCTCTCTCTCTCTCTCTCTCTCTCTCTCTCTCTCTCTCTCTCTCTCTCTCTCTCTCTCTCTCTCTCTCTCTCTCTCTCTCTCTCTCTCTCTAAGGCAATCAATGTTAACTAACTATTATATCACACTTGGTCTGTCACTTAGTTAAAGGGGAGAGGAAGGAGGGAGGAGGAAGGGAAAAAGGAGGAGAAAGAGAGGGGAAGGGGGAGGAAAGGAGGAGGGAGGGAGGGAAGAAAGGGAGGAAGGAAGGAAGGAGGAAGGGAAAGGAGGAAGAAGGAGAGGGAAGGAAAGAGAGGAGGGGAGAAGGGAAGGGAGGAAGGGGAGGAGAGGGAAGGGGAAGAAGAGGGAGGAAGGGAAGAAGGAGGAGGAGAGGGGAAGGGGAAAGGAGGGAAGGAAGGAAAGGGGAGAAAGTGGAGGAGGGGAAGGGGGAGAAGAGGAGGAGAGGGGAGGGAAGAAAGGGGAGGAAGGGAAGGGGAGAAGAGGGAGGAGAGGAAGGGAAGAAAGGGGAGGAGGGGAAGGGGAAGAAAGGGGAGGAGAGGGGAAGGGGAAGAAAGGGGAGGAGAGGGGAAGGGGGAGAAGAGGGAGGAGAGGGGAAGGGGAAGAAAGGGGAGGAGAGGGGAAGGGGGAGAAGAGGGAGGAGAGGGGAAGGGGAAGAAAGGGGAAGAGAGGGGAAGGGGGAGAAGAGCGAGGAGAGGGGAGGGGGAAGAAAAGGGAGGAGAGGGGAAGGGGGAGAAGAGGGAGGAGAGGGGAAGGGGAAGAAAGGGGAAGAGAGGGGAAGGGGGAGAAGAGCGAGGAGAGGGGAGGGGGAAGAAAAGGGAGGAGAGGGGAAGGGAAAGGAGGGTAGAGGGGGGGTATTGGGGGGTCACAAAAAGGGTTCGTCTCCTCTCTTATCATCTTTATTACTTTTCCTATTATTTCTATTTTATTTTTCTATTTTTTATTATTACACTTCATTTTATCTCACCCTTATTGGATTGGGTATATATGGACATTCCACAACCAGCCTGCATTCCGCTCTCTCTCTCTCTCTCTCTCTCTCTCTCTCTCTCTCTCTCTCTCTCTCTCTCTCTCTCTCTCTCTCTCTCTCATCATTTACCCTCCTTTTCCCTTTTTTTCCTTCTTTCTTCCTCTTTTTCTCTTTCTATCTCTGCATTCCCTTTTTCTTCCTTTCATCCTTCCTTCCTCCTCCTCCTCCTCCTCCTCCTCCTCCTCCTCCTACCTGCATATTTCATTTTATTATGTGCTTTTGCTAGTTGATTTTTGCCTCTCTCTCTCTCTCTCTCTCTCTCTCTCTCTCTCTCTCTCTCTCTCTCTCTCTCTCTCTCTCTCTCTCAATGAAACGGAGCGAAAAATGGTACACTAATTATTCATGAGAGAGAGAGAGAGAGAGAGAGAGAGAGAGAGATTCTAGACCATGCATACTAATTAATGGAGGAAACGTCTACCTACCTTCTCTCTCTCTCTCTCTCTCTCTCTCTCTCTCTCTCTCTCTCTCTCTCATCAAGACACCAAAAAAAAAAGAATATATGGCACGAAATAAAAAAAAAAAACATCGGCATCACCACCAAAACAACAACAACAACAAACAAACAACAACAACAACAACAACAGCCACCCCTCCCCCCCGCCCACTACCCCCTCTCATGACAAAAGCTGGAATGTTAATCAAAACTTTTAAGGAAAATGACAGAAAAATATGAAAATAGAATACCGCGAGGAGGAGGAGGAGGAGGAGGAGGAGGAGGAGGAAGAGGAGGAAGTCGGCATTAATATATCGTTAGAGGCGCGGCTATAAAACACGAGCGTTGTTATTCAGCCAAAGTTTCTATTTTATGGTTGTTCTGGTGTCAGTGGTGGTGGTGGTGGTGGTGAGGGTGGTTGGGGGGTAGGGGGTGGGGGGTGTAGGGAGATAGGGTCAGTGGTGGTGGTGGTGATGTCAGTGGTGATGGTAGTGGTGGTGGTGGTAGTGGTGGTTGAAGGGTAGTGGGGTAGGGTCAGAGATGGTGGTGTCCGTGGTGGTGGTGGTGGTGCAAGTAGTCGTCACCACCACCATCACCACCACCACCATCACCACCACCACCACCACCACTAATATTCTACTACTAATATAAACATCAGCAATACCACCAATACAGTCATGCACACACACACACACACACACACACACACACACACACACACACACACACACACACATATACATACAAGCAAACAATTTCTGGCGATCATATTGAAATTCTCTCTCTCTCTCTCTCTCTCTCTCTCTCTCTCTCTCTCTCTCTCTCTCTCTCTCTCTCTCTCTCTCTCTCTCTCTCTCTCTCTCTCATCTGCTATTGGCGCAAGGTAATTCATAGGTCCCATAATTGTGCAACCTATCACGGCGAAGAATAAGGGAAGGGAAGGGAAGGGAAGGGAGGGGAAGGAAGGTAAAGGTAGAGAAGGGAAGGGAAGGGAATGGAATGAACAGGAAGGAAAGGGTAAGGAAGGTAAGTTACAGGGATGAGAAAGAAGGGGAAAGGAAGGGAAGGAGAGGGAATAGAAGGGAAGGGAAGAGAAGGGTAGGAAACGGTACGGTAGGGTAGGGACGGGAAGGGAAGGGAAGGAAAATAAAGAAAAGGAAGAGAAGTGAACAGAAAAGGAAGAGAAAAAGAGGGAAGGAAGGGGAATGGAAGGGTAGGAAAGGGAAGTGAACGGAAGTAATATAAATTGAAATGGAGGGATAGGAATGGTATGGAAGGGAACGGAAGGGAAGGAAATTGAAGGGAAAGAACCAAAGGGAATGAAGGGAAGTGTTTTTTTTTTTGCTGGGTCCATTAGGAGGTGAGGGATAAGTTCAATTTCTTTCCCACCGTTTCCTTGATTAAAACTCCCACACCTGAGGAAGAAGAGAAGGTGGGAAGGAAGGGGAGAAGAAAGGAGGGAAGGAGGGATGGAAGAAGTGGTGGGAAGAGAAGAAGGAAGGAAGGAGGGAAGAGGAAGGAAGGAAGGAAGGAAGGAAGGAAGGGTGTGATGGGAGGAAGGCTGGAATGAAGGAAGGAAGGAAGGAGGATGGAAAGAAGGAATGAGGGAAGGAAGGTAGGAAGAAGGAGAGGAGAAAAGAGAGGAAGGAAGGAAGGGTGTGATTGGAGGAAGGCTGGAATGAATGAATGAAGGAAGGAAGGAGGATGGAAAGAAGGAAAAAGGGAAGGAAGGTAGGAAGAAGGAGAGGAGAAAGGAAAGGGAAAAAGGAAAAAAAAATAAGGGAAGAAAGAACAAAGATAGAAAACACGAAGACAGAAGGGAAGAAAGAATGAAGAAGATGAGAAAAGAAGGAAGGTTGGAAGGAGGGAAGGAAGAAGAAACAAAGGAAGTGATGACGAAAATAAAATAATAAAAATAAATAAAATAAAAATAAAAAGCGAGAAAACAACAAACAGACGAGGAGGTGAATAAAAACAGTAACAAAACACTTAAAAACAGATAAACAGAGAGAGAGAGAGAGAGAGAGAGAGAGAGCTTTGCCATTGAGTGCGTGGAGCTTTATCTAGTGAGCTGCGAGGAGTATTTATGTCAGCCGCCACTCCCCTGGGCCGTCACTGGGCACTCCATCACCACCCGGGGCAATGCTTCACTCTGGACAGGGATTCACGGACTGTATTTTGCCCTGTACACTCCCCCCTTCACTCTCTCCCTGCCCTCCTCTTCCCTTCCTTCCACCCCTGCTCTTTTCCTCTCTCCCTCTCTCTGTATCTCTCGTTTCTCTTGTTTTGTTTCTTCTCTCGTGTCTCCTCTTGTTTTTTTTTTGTTTTTTTACTCCTATACTTATGATCGTTCTCCTCTTCTTTCTATTTCTATTAAGCTTTTTTTTTCTTCTTCCTTCTGTTTTCTTCCTTTTCCTCCTCCTCCTTCTACTACGAGTTCTGTTTTTGCCTTCTGTTATTTGCCTTTCCCTCTTCCGATGAGAAACCGTTAAGGAAAAGAAGTAAAAGAAGAACGAGGACAAGGAAGAAGTAGAAAAAGAAGAAGGAAAAAAAGAATAAGAGAGAAAAGAAAAAAAATAGATATACTACTACTATTACTACTGTTACTACTACTACTACTACTACCACTACTAACACTACTACTAACTGTAACTACATAGGGACGAATAAGAGAATTTGTGTCTTTGCGTGAAACTCCATTAAAAATATATATTGCAAGGGAAATATATATTGCCAGGAGAGGTGTTGCCAATGTTGTGTATTACCTTGGTTTTGCAGTGTGCGATGAAACACTACACACGCAACACTCCGTTCTCTCCCCCACTTATCAATCACACTAGATCATGAAGCAATGCGAAGAGGAAATGGCCCATGAAGCAAATGTAAAAAGAGGAATAGAGGAGGGGATAGAGGATGAGCGAACGGTTAGGAGGAGGAGGAGGAGGAGGAGGAGGATAACATATATACTAAATCAGCTATACACCCCATCAGACATCATATAAAAAAGTAAAAATAGTAAGATATATTAACTTTCTTATCGTGGAGGAAAATAAGGTTAATAATAGAGGAGGAAGAAAATATATATTGAGTTTGTGATTCTAGTTACATTTGTCATTTTTTTTAGCTACCCACCCTACCTATACTACACACACACACACACACACACACACACACACCAGCAAGTCACCATCTCCCCTCCAATCGCAGCTTCCCTTTCCCCTGCCTATCACTCTTCCCCATTCCCTTCCTCTTTTCACCTTCATTTCCTTCCCATTCTCTTTTCCCCATTACAGTTAACCCCCTACTATCATTTTTCCACCAGCAAGTCACCATCCCCCTCAAATATCAGCTTCCCTTTCCCCTCCCTATCACTCTTCCCCATTCCCTTCCTCATCTCCCCTTCATTTCCTTCCCATTCTCTTTTCCCCATTACAGTCAACCCCTTACTATCATTTTTCCACCAGCAAGTCACCATCCCCCTCCAATGGCAGCGTCCCTTTCCCCTGCCTATCATTCTTCCCCATTCTCTTCCTCTTTTCACCTTCATTTCCTTCCCATTCTCTTTTCCCCATTACAGTCAACCCCCTACTATCATTTTTCCACCAGCAAGTCACCATCCCCCTCCAATATCAGCTTCCATTTCCCCTCCCTATCAATCTTTCCCTATTCCCTTCCTCTTTTCCCCTTCATTTCCTTCCCATTCTTTTCCCCATTACATTTTCCCCTTACTATTATTTTCCCTTTTTCTTTTTCCTCCAACTTATTTTGTTCATCCTATTCCTTCACTTTCTTCCACCTTTTCCCTTCCCTTCCACCTGTCCTCCTTCACTTCCACCTTATCCCTTCTCATATCCTCTACTTCCCCTTCCCTTTATCTCCTCCCTCATACGTCCAGTCCTATTCTATCCTCCCCTACCCATATTTTACCCCTACCTGACCTCCCATTCTTCCTCCCCACTCACCGCCACCCTCCCTCTAGCCGCTCCTGCCCCAACCTCCTGCCTCCCCGGTGTCCCCCCTACCCTTGACACCCCTCCCCCTCTACCCCCCGCCCCCCTCACTGCTATAGGCACGCACCTACACGTTACGCTTCCAGCACACTACATTACTTCACCATAAACACACATCGGTTTATGGTGCCATCCCATAAACCACGGCGTATTATGGCACTGCACACACATACGCACGCACACGCACACACACACACGCGCGCACACACACACACACACACTCACGCAAACAAACATACATACATACTCATTTTTACTCTCTATCGTATTGTATTCTGCCAACAAAATGCATATATCGTACACACACACACACACACACACACACACAACACACACACACACACACACACACACACACACACACACACACACACACACACATCACTATTCTCGTTCTTTTTTCTTTTTTCTTTTTTTCTTTTTTTCCGCCAAGGTCCGCCAGTCCCCAAAACTTTTCTCGAATTACTGAGCGGAAGCGTAAGACAAAAAAGAAAGAAAAAAGAAAAAAGAAAAAATAAAGAAAAAAGAAAGCCACATTTTGGGAAGCGACACCGAAATCTGCACACGTGAAATTACGAGCCATAAATTAATCACAGGTGAGAGAGAGAGAGAGAGAGAGAGAGAGAGAGAGAGAGAGAAAATGGAAAAAAAGAAAATAGATTAAAAGAATGAAGGAACAAGTCAAAAGAGAAAAAGAAGAGAGATAAAGGAAATATAAAATGAAAGAAATACATGAGAAACTGACAGACAGAATGCGAGAAGAAAAATGAAACGTAAAAAAAAAAGATAACAAAAAGAAACGAAGGAAGACAGGAAGAAAGGAAGAAACAGAGCCAGGAAGAAAAAAAAAAAAAAAAAGAGAAAGCAAGACAATTAGAAAGGTATAAACAGAAAACCATAGAGATAAGAAAAAAATAAAGAAGACTAAAATGGAAAATGGAAGACAGGAAGAAAAGAAGAAAACAGAGAACCATGACTAAGCAATAACCGGAGGAGAGAGGGGAAACGGAGGAGAATGAGGAAAGAAAAGGGGAGAGGAAGAAGGGGAGGAACGGGAAGGGGAGGGGAGGGGAGGACAAAGGTATGACAAAGCAAATAGGAGGAGGAGGAGGAGGAGGGGAATGAGAGGGGAATGAGCACTGCATAATACACTAGAAGATAAAGGAGAATGGGTTGATGGGGAGAGAGAGGGGGAGAGGGAAATACGTGGAGGGAGGGAGAGAGAGGTAAGAGGGAATTAAGGAGAAGGATGGAAAGAGGAGATAAGATAAGATAAGGAAGAGAGGGGAATTGAGAAGGAGAGGGAGAGGAGGAAGAGGAAGGTAAAGAAAAAGGAGCAGGTATGGAGATTTAAGGAAACGAAGAGAGGAAAAGGAGAGAGAAGAGAGAAAATAAAGGAGAGTGATGGAAAGTGAGAGGAAGAGGGGAGGAGGAAAAAAGATAAAAGGAAATATGAAAGACATGAAAAAAAGAAAGAGGGATGGGAAAGGAAGGAAAGAGAAAGATAGAAGGAGGGATTAGGAGAAGAGAAACGGAGATAAAAGAGTGAGAGAGAGAGAGAGAGAGAGAGAGAGAGAGAGAGAGAGAGAAAGCACCGTTCACTCCCAGGTTTCGTAACGCAGGTGAGCCATTCAATTACCTGTCCGCTCACCTGTAAATGAAGTGAGTTTTCTTGTACCTTCTCACTCTTGCTTTCACTTTCACGCAAAACTATTCGAACCCTTTGTTAGCTATCATTAGTTTTATTAGTGTTTTTAGCGCAGTATTATTAGTTGTTTTATTAGTGTTATTAGCGCAGTTTTATTAGTTGTTTTATTAGTGTTATTAGCGCAGTTTTATTAGTTGTTTTATTAGTGTTATTAGCGCAGTTTTATTAGTTGTTTTATTAGTGTTATTAGCGCAGTTTTATTAGTTGTTTTATTAGTGCAGTTTTATTAGTTGTTTTATTAGTGTTATTAGTGCAGTTTTATTAGTTGTTTTATTAGTGTTATTAGCGCAGTTTTATTAATTGTTTTATTAGTGTTATTAGCGCAGTTTTATTAGTTGTTTTATTAGTGTTACTAGCGCAGTTTTATTAGTTGTTTTATTAGTGTTATTAGTGCAGTTTTATTAGTTGTTTTATTAGTGTTACTAGCGCAGTTTTATTAGTTGTTTTATTAGTGTTATTAGCGCAGTTTTATTAGTTGTTTTATTAGTGTTATTAGTCCAGTTTTATTAGTTGTTTTATTAGTGTTATTAGCGCAGTTTTATTAGTTGTTTTATTAGTGTTATTAGCGCAGTTTTATTAGTTGTTTTATTAGTGTTATTAGTCCAGTTTTATTAGTTGTTTTATTAGTGTTATTAGCGCAGTTTTATTAGTTGTTTTATTAGTGTTATTAGCGCAGTTTTATTAGTTGTTTTATTAGTGTTATTAGCGCAGTTTTATTAGTTGTTTTATTAGTGTTATTAGCGCAGTTTTATTAGTTGTTTTATTAGTGTTATTTGCGCAGTTTTATTAGTTGTTTTATTAGTGCAGTTATATTAGTTGTTTTATTAGTGTTATGTAGTTATATTAGTGTAGTTTTATTATTTTTATTATTTTCGCATTAGTTTTATTAGTTCTATGAGTTTAGTATCAGTTTTATTAGTTTCTAGTTTCTATTAGTTTTTTTTATGGTCTACTATCTAAATTATCTATCATATGTTTTGTTATTTATTACCTATTTAATCACCATATGTCGGGTATTTATCTTTTTTTTTCATTTTTTCATTTTATTTTTTATCTCTACACAAAATATAAAAAAACACAAACACACTAATAACTCTACCTGTTGGTCACCTGTTTACACTTCTTTTTACTATCGCACCTTTGAGAGCTTTTTTCTTTTTATTCATGCACGCAATTACAAAAACATATGAATCTACCTGTACAAATTACCTGGATACACTAGTTTTATCATCCGGTCCTATGTTTCCTTGTTTTTATCTTTGCTATATTTATGAAGTCAACACAAAAATACCGTTCCCACGTGTTCCATTTTTATTCTTTTTTTAGCAATATATATTTTTTTCCGCACAGACTAACACACCGCTGCGCCTTTTCCTGAATAAGTTACCTGGAGACAATATTTTACTCTACGGTATTTTTTCACCTTGTTTTATTTACACAGCACAAGACCATCACATACACGATTTTTCTTTACGCTCTACACATAAAACAATAAACACAACACACCTGATATTTCTACCTAACAATACCCGGAAATAATGCTTCATCTTCTTTCTTTTTTCTTCCTTTCACTTGATTAAAGAAAACTATCGTTCCAATGTTTTCTTTATTATTTTTATTACACCAACCTGACAAATACCTGGGATACTCCTAGATTTTCCCATCAAACATCCTTTTTTTATATTTTTACTATCAAAAATGACAAGCACCTATCCCACTACCTATCGAAATTACCTGATGACTAATTTACTATCTCCAACGTAATATTTTCCCTTTCTCTACTAATACAATCCCAGAAACTCCTACCTTATCATTATTTTACCATTTTTACCTATTTTACTTTTTACTGCACCTCTGCCTGTCTTAAGCTACCTGAAGACTAATTTCGGTTATATGTTATTTTTTTCCATACTATATTAGCACAATCCTAGACTTTTCCACCAAACCTTTCTTTTCCATATTTTTTTTCTCTCTCACGATGACTCACAATTTCTATCTCACGTAATTGACTGCTCTTTCGGCCACCTCTTCGGATTTTTTTACAGGAGCAGCGAGTAGCGGGCTTATTTTTATTATTGTTTCCTTTTTTGTGCCATTGTGCTGTCTCCTTTGATGTAAAAAATAAACCATGGTCCTCTACCTGCTCTAACTTACCTGAAGACTAATTTACCCCGTACGTAATATATTCCATTTCTTTAACACAGTCTTGAACATTCCCGCGAACTCTTTTTTTCCTATAGTTTTTCTCTCACAAAATAACAAACACACATGGTCCTCTACCTATCTAAATAACCTTGACGACTAATTTATCTCCTACGTCATATATTTCCTTTTCTTTATTATCACAATCCTGGATATTCCCGCCAAATCTTTCTTTTCGATATATTTTTTCTCTCTCGCACAATGACAAACACACATGGTCCTCTACCTGTCCTAACTTACCTGAAGACTAATTTACCCCGTACGTAATATATTCCTATTCTTTTAACACAATCCTGAACATTCCCACGAACCCATTCTTCTCTATAGTTTTTCTCTCACAAAATAACAAACACACATGGTCCTCTACCTATCTAAATAACCTTGACGACTAATTTATCTCTTACGTCATATATTTCCTTTCCTTTATTATCACAATCCTAGACATTCCCGCCAAATCTTTCTTTTCCATATATTTTTTCTCTCTCGCACAATGACAAACACACCTGCGCCTCTCTACCTTCCCACCTTACCTGAGACAATATCTAACCCGGCACGATTTTTTCCCTTACTTTATGACGCTTCCTCACACACTGGAGTCCATTTTTTTTTTTTGCTATCTGTGTGTGTATATTCGCTTTCCCATGTGTATGTGTGTGAGTGTGTGTATGTGTGAGTGTCTGTGTAGGTGTATGTATGTGTGGAAGTGAGGAATAATTTGCTATCTGTGTGTGTATATAATTTGCTTTTCATGTACGTATGTGTGTATGTAGTGTGTGAGTGTGTATGTATGTGAAGGTCTGTGTCTAGAATGTGTGTGTGTGTGTATATGTGTGTATGTGTGTGTCCGTAGAGTGTGTGTGTGTGTGTGTGTGTGTGTGTGTGTGTGTGTGTGTGTGTGTGTGTGTGTGTGTGTGTGTGTGTATGTATGTGAATGTCTATGTCTGTGGAATGTGTGCGTGTGTGTATGTAAGTGCGTGTATGTGTGTGTACGTGCGTGTGTGCGTAGGCAAAGAAAAACATATTTACAGCCACACTATAATCAAATCCCCTCTCGCCAATGCTCCACCACCCTCATAAAACACGATTGGAAGAAGGAGAGAAAACCCAATGGAAAAAAAACAGCGAAATTGATAATATTCTTCCAGTCCATCATACATTTGCCTTCCCCATAGCGGCCCTCACGCCCGACCTTCCGGCTCGTTCGTCAAGGGAGAAAAAAGTAGAAGGAAGGGAGGGGAGGAAAGGAGGGGGAGGGGGAAAGGGAGGCAAGGAGGGAGGGAGGGAGAGGGAAGAAGGAAGAAGAGTATGAATGAATGAATAAATGAATGAATGAATAAAAAAGAAAGGAAGGAGAGAATGAATTGAATGAAAAAAGAAGGAAGGAAAAAAAGGAAGGAGAGAGAGGATGAAAGAAAGAACGAATAAAGGAACAAAAGGAAAGAAAGGAAGAAAACATGGAAATTAACATCAAATAACAGAAACAAAGAAAGCTAAAGAAAAAAAAAGATATAGAAAGAAAGCAACAGAAAAACAAAAACGAGACAAATCAACATAGAAGAACAGAAAAAGAAAGAAGGATGGGAAGAAACAGACACGATATACAAAGAAACAAACATATAAACAAACACACAAACACACAGACACAAACACAGACAGAGTAACAGACCGCCCCCCCCCCCTCCCACCCACACATACACACAGACAGACACAACCTTCCAACCCACACACACACACACCAGACACACACACAAAAAAAACCCCACCTGACTTATCACCAGGAATCACGGGGCGCGGCACACGGCTGATATAGTGAAGTCTCTCCCTCGTAAAATGATGAAGGTGGAGCCGGAGAGCAATTAATCCAGGTGAGTCTATCCCAGGTAACGCAACGGGGCAGCCATAACGTAATGTCCGGAGGGGCGCGGAGGGCAGGTAGACGCGCTAACAAACACCGGAGATCAAGTAGGGTGTGGCCAGGTGAGGGAGGTGAAAGGGAAAATGTGGTGAGGTGTACAGGGACAAATAAACATACACAAACACACACACACACACACACACACACACACACACACACACACACACACACACACACACACACACAGGTAAGGTATGATCAGGTGAGGGGAGATAGGTGTGATTAGGTGTATAGGGGCAAACAATTGAACATACATACATATATACATACATACATACATACATACATACATATACACGAAATGAGGGGGAGAAAGTATGACCAATTGGTATATATAGTTAACAATATCATACATACATACATACATACACACATACAGTTAGGATATGATAAGGTGAAGTAAAGGAAGGTGAAGGGAAGGTGAAAGGATGATGAGGTATACATAAACATACACAAACTAATACATACATACATACGCACACAAATATACATACATACACAAACACACACGAACTAATGAGCAATAGGAATCTTTTTCATAAGCCAATTGTATGCTATTGGTATTTTTCTTTCTATATATATTTTTGATGCTTGTAGAAATGAGCTTACTGACTCGAGGCAAATATGAGTGAGTGAGTGAGTGAGTGAGTGCGTGAGTGATGAGTGAGTGAGTGAGTGAGTGAGTGAGTGAGTGAATGCGTGAGTGATGAGTGAATGAGTGAGTGAGTGAGTGAAAGAGTGAGTGAGTGCGTGAGTGATGAGTGAGTGAGTGAGTGAGTGAGTGAGCGGGTGGGTGAGTGTGTGAGGGAGGGAAGGAGTGAAAGGGAGTGAGTAAGAACGAGTAAGTAAAGGAGGGAAGAAGGGAGGGGGGGTGGGAGGGAGGGAGGGAGGGAGGGAGGGAGGGAGTGTGAGTGTTAGTGTCAGAAAGTGAATGAATGGATGAATGAATGAGTAATGAATCTAAAGTAAAAAAAAGAAATATATACAACGAAAGAATGGCAATAATTCATAATAATCGTGATGAATAAGTGTGTGTCTCCTGCAATAACTCACACACACACACACACACACACACACACACACACACACACACTGAAAATCTCTCTCTCTCTCTCTCTCTCTCTCTCCTTTTAGCCTCCCTTCCCTTCACTCATTTCCTTTATTCCCTCCTTCCTCTCTCTCCCTTTCTACCCTTTTCTCCCCTCTCCCTTATCGACGTTATTCCATTTTTCAATTTGTCTCCCTTCCTCTTCTTCTTCTCCTCCTCTTCCTCCTCCTCCTTCTCTTCTATTTCCTTCCTCTTCCATTTTATTTTTTCTATTATACGTATCATTCCACTCTCTCTCTCTCTCTCTCTCTCTCTCTCTCTCTCTCTCTCTCTCTCTCTCGTCTTCTTTATTTCACATTTCCTCCACATTCAAGTTATTTTTCCCTGCACTTATATTTTTCTTCTCCCTCACTTTTCTTTCCCTTCCTCCTCCTCCTCCTCCTCCTCCTCCTCCTCCTCCTCCTGCCGGTGACACATTCTCCCTACGACACCTTCCCTCCAAATGACTCTCCACCTTCCTCCTTTACGACCGCCTGTCACGCTTTCCCTCCCTCTCTCTTCCTCCCTCTCTCCCTCCCTCTCCCTCTTTCTCTTCTCTCTCTCGTCCGCTGCTTGTGACTTTTCCCTTCCCTTCTTCTCTTTCTTCGCCTTCTTTCCTTCCCCTCATTTTCCCTTTATATTTTCCTTCTTCTCCCGTTCACTTCCTCTTTTCTATCTTTCTCTTTCCCGTCTCCTTTTTCCTCTCACTTCCCTCTCCATTCCTCTCTTCTGCATGTGTTTTTTTCCCCTCTCCTTTTCAGTTCTCTCTTCTTCGCTTCTCCTCATTTGTTTCCCTCCTCTTTCCTCTCCTTTTCTTTCTCTTCTTTCTTCTCCCTTTCTACTTCAATTCATTTTTTTCTCCCTTCCTTCTTTTCCTTCTATCTTCTTGCCCTCCTCTCCCTTTCCTTCCTTTACTTTACTTTCATTTTTCCCTCTCCTTCGCTGGCAGTTTACACACACACACACACACACACACACACACACACACACACACACACAAGAAATCGATCAACCAGCGGACACGTGTGCACATGAGTGGGTCGATGTGTATGTGTGTGTGTGTGTGTGTGTGTGTGTAGCGGAAAAAGAAAAGAAAAAGAGTGAAAAGGGATCCAAATGTAGGAGAGTAAAGAGAAAAAAAATGGAATAAATGAAAGTAAAAAAGAAAGGAGGAGAACGAGGAGAGAAAAAAGAAAAAAAAAACATGTAAAGCCAAAACAGTAAATAACTTGCCTCAAAAATTACTTCCATTCACAAGCAAAAAAAAAAAAAAAAAGGGAGAGAAAGTGAAAGCAACAAAAAAAAGACAAAAAACACTAAACTAAAAATAAAACAAGAAAAAATCACAGGCGGGAGAAAAGACAGGTAATTAGGCAAACCAGGAAGGAGAAAAAAGGCAGGTGTAAGGGGACAGGTGTAAAAGAACAGGTGTAAAAAGACAGGTGTAAATATTTCGCTCCTGATTCTTAAATGTAAAACGAGGAAGAGAATTAAGAAGCGTAAGTCAGAGGAGAGAGAGAGAGAGAGAGAGAGAGAGAGAAGACCATCAGGAGAAGTGAAGGCAATTATATCTAATGGAAACTAAATACCTCCAAACGACGCACGAACACACACACACACACACACACACACACACACACACACACACACACACACACACACACACACACACACACACACACGTCTTGATCCTTCCGTCCACGCATTTCAACCTTTTTATTTAATTATTTTATTTTTTGTAACATTTCCTTTAGTTTCCCCTTTCACCTTTACTTCCTTAAAAAACAAGAATAAAGAAATATCAAAACCAAAAACAACGAAGAAACAAGAATAAAGAAAAAGAAAACGAGAAAAAAACTAAAAAAAGAAAACAAGAATAAAGAAAAATTAAAACCCAAAACAAAGAAAAACAAGAATAAAGAAAAAAACAAGAAAAAATAGAGAAAATCTTACTAAAAAAACAAGAAAACGATAAACTAAAAAAAGAAAACAAGAATAAAGAAAAATTAAAACCCAAAACAAAGAAAAAACAAGAATAAAGAAAAAAACAAGAAAAAATAGAGAAAATCTTACTAAAAAAACAAGAAAACAATAAACTAAAAAAAGAAAACAAGAATAAAGAAATATTAAAACCCAAAACAAAGAAAAACCAAGAATGAAGAAAAAAAAACAAGAAAAAATAGTGAAAATCTTACTAAAAAAAAAACAAGAAAACGACAAACTAAAAAACAAGAAAAAACAAGATACACAAAAGAACAAAACAGTGATAATCTTGCCCAAAATAAAAGAGAAAAACAACAAAACCTATAAAACAAAAACAAAAGGAAACAAAAAAAGAACAAGATGATACAAAACAGTGAAAACCTTACCTAAAAAAAAGGAGAAAAATGGTGAACAAACTCTTTAAAACCAACATTCTCAGGTAAAAAAAAAAAGAAAACAACTGAGGCAGGTACGCTAAACTAATTAATGCTCAGGTAACCTTCAAACACACTCTCTCTCTCTCTCTCTCTCTCTCTCTCTCTCTCTCTCCCTACCTGTCGTAATTGAATATTCTACCTGTACAACCTGGCCGTGATATGTGATTGTTTGGGTGGCGAGGGACAGGTGTGGAGGAGGAGGAGGAGGAGGAGGAGGAGGAGGGGGAATAGAGTGGAAATTGAAGAGATAGAATATAACGTTTGATAAGTTTATTTTCTTTCTTTCTTTCTTTATTTATTTATTTATTTATTTTTTGCTTTATTTCCATCTGTTATTGTTATTGTTCTTCTTCTTCTTCTTATTGTTATCGTCACCTTCGTTATCACTATTCGTCCCACTGTTTCTCCTCATCCTCCTTTACTTCATTTCCCATTCTCCTTCCTTTTCTGCTTTTTCTTTTTCTTCTTCTTGTTCTTCTTCTTTTTCTTCTTCTCCTTTTTTTCTTTTTTTTTCTTTCTTTTTCTTTCTTTTTTCTTCTTTTTCTTTTTCTTTCTTTTTTTTTCTTCTTCTTGTTCTTTTTCTTCTTCTTCCTCCTCCTCCTCCACCTCTTCTTCCTCCTCTTCCTCCTTCTCCTCCTCCTCCTCCTCCATTACAACAACAATTACACTTGCCAGGAATAATAATGTTTGCATAAAGAAAAAAACAACAACAAAAACAAGCAACAAAACAATAACAATAAAGATAATTACCTTACCATAGAAGAACAAAGGCATAATGAATAAAATAGTTACCCCCCTTAACTACCCCCCTTAACCCCCCTTAACCCCCTCCTTAGAACCCCTTAACCTTACATAACTCCCCCTTGCCTCCCTCCCTTTCCTTCCCTTCATTCCCTGTCCTCCCTTTTTAACCCTTTTCCCTTTCCCTTTATCTCCTTTCCCTTATCCCCCTTCTCTCCCCTTCCTTTTTACCTCCTTTTACCTTTTTCTTCCTCCCTTTATTCTTCTCAACCCTTTCCCGTTATCCTCCTCCTCTTCCATTTATTCCTCTTTTCTCCCTCTTCTTCCCCTTCTTCTTTATCCTCCTCCCCCTCACCTTCCCCTCGCCTTCCCCTTCATCCCTTCCCTTTCCCCGTTCCCCTTTATCCCTCTCTTCTTTCCCCTTCATCCCCTCTCCTTTCCTTTATCTCTCTCTACTTTCGTTTCCCGTCCTCCCCATCTTCTTCTTTATCTCTCTCTCTCTCTTTCCACTCATCCCTCTTCCATTTTTCTTCCCTCTTTTCTCTTCCTTTCAACATTTTCCCTTCTCCTTCCTTTTTGTTCCCCTCCCCTTCCCTTCATCCCTCTCCCATTTTCATTCCCCCTCTCCCCTTCCTTTTAACTCTTTCTCCTCCTCCTTATCCCCCTCCACTTCTTCCCCTCCTTTCCTTCCTTTTATTCCCCTATCACACCGTCCCTCCCTTCCCCCTTCCCCATTCCCCCTCGTACAGGTAAAAGGTACACAAGAGTTCTTACCTGCGTGGAGGTGATTGGTGATTGGCCCGCTAATTGCCTTTCCCCACGGCCTGAAAGGGAAAGGTGATGGTGAGTGATGGTGCTGGTGATGGTGATGGGGTGGGACATGCAACACTTATATGGCAATACTGTGTCACGATCATAAGAAGTACCACCACCATCATCATCATTACCGGAGCAAACACTATCATTAAAACTAACATCATTATCAATACGGAAATAAGAAAAAAAGACAAATTCTACAAAAACAAAGAAAAACCAAGAGTAAAGAAGAAAAAATGTGATCTAATCTTCCCTAAAAAAAAATATAAAAAATCGATATTCTCTTTAATTCACTATTACTTATTTTTATGTATTTATTACTGTCTATCATCATCACTATTATTTTCACCTTTATCATCATCATAGCCAACACGATCACCAGGCGCCATTATAAATACTTGCCTGCGCCATAACGGGTCACACCAAAAAAAAAAAAAAAAAAGAGCCTACCGTTGCTATAGGCCGAAATGTAAAAAAAAAAAAAAAAAAAAAAAAATCATCATCATCATCATCACAGTCATTATCACCACCATCACCATCATCACCACGCCTACTATCACCCTCTTCATCATCACTCATGTTGTTTTTACTTTACTTTATATATATTTTGGAATTATTTTTTGTTTTTGTTTTTTGTTTCTTCGGAAGGTAGGTGGAGGTGGAATAGGAAAGAGTGGAAGAAGGGGGAGGGGGAGGATAGTGGGGGGGGGTTATGTAAGGGGGTGGGAGGAAAGGGTTGGGAGGAAAGGGGTGGGAGGAAAGGGGTGGGAGGTAAGGGGTGGGAGGAAAGGAGGTGGGAGGAAAGGGTGGGAGGAAAGGGGTGGGAGGAAAGGTGGGAGGTAAGGGTGGGAAGTAAGGGGTGGGAGGAAAGGGATGGGAGGAAAGGGGTGGGAGGAAAGGGGTGGAGGTAAGAGGTGGGAGGAAAGGGGTGGAGGTAAGAAGTGGGAGGAAAGGGGTGGAGGTAAGAAGTGGGAGGAAAGGGGTGGAGGTAAGAAGTGGGAGGTAAGGGGTGGAAGGTAAGGGGTGGAAGGAAAGGGATGGGAGGAAAGGGGTGGGAAGTAAGGGGTGGGAGGACAGGGAGGGGAGGCAAGGGGTGGGAGGTAAGGGGTGGGAGGTAAGGGGTGGGAGGAAAGGGGTGGGAGGAAAGAGGGGGGAGGAAAGGGGTGGGAGGTTAGGGGTGGGAGGTAAGGGGTGGAAGGAAAGGGGTGGGAGGAAAGGGGTGGGAGGAAAGGGGTGGAGGTAAGGGGGGTGGAGGTAAGGGGGGGATGGGGGGTGGTCTCCCTTACCAGTCTCACAACCCATAAAAACTAATGGAAGAAGCATAATAAAGGAAATAATGGTCTCCTAACCTCCCTCTTACCCCTCCCCTCTCCACCCCTTACCTCCCCCCTTCCTCCCTCACCCTCCACCCCCTCTCCCCTACCCCTTACTCTCATACTTCCCTTCCATTGTTACCTCCTCTCCCCTTTCTTGCCCTCTTCCCTTACTCCTTCCTCTTCTTTCTCCCCTTTTAACCCCTTTCTCTCCTCCCCCTCCTCCCCTTACTCTCATTCTCCCCTTCCTTAGTATTCCTCTCCCCCAACTATTCCTTCCTCCTCCTATTTGTTCCTCTTCTTTCTCCCCTATTAACCACTTAACTCTCTTCCTCCCCTTCCCTTTCCTTCACCCCATCTCCCCTCCCTTACCTTCCTCCTCCCCTATTCCTTCCTCTTCCTTTCCATAACCACTTTTCTAGACTTCCTTTCCCTTCTCTTCCCTTCCCCTTACCTTTATTTCCCTCCCTTCACCTCCCTACCCTCTCCTTTCCTTCCTCCTCTTACTTCCTCCTCCTCCTCTTCCCTATTCCCCTATCAACCCCTTAAAAAGACTTCCTCCTCTTATGATTTTTCCCCTCTCTTCACCCCTTTCTCCCCTTCCCTTTCCTCCCTACCCCAAACTATTCTCTTCCTTTCTATCGCTGTCCTTTTCTCTTCTCCCATTCTCTCCTTCCCCTCCCCTCCCCAACCTACCATCACTCACTGTCCCCTTCTTTCCTCCCTTTTCTCTACCTTCTCCCCCCTCTTCCCTCCCCTCCTCCTCCTTCTACTCCTCCTCCTCCACCACCAACACAACCACCACCTCATTTAATCCAATCTATCCACTTCGCCTCGCCTCCCTCTCCCTCTCTCCCTCCCCCTTCCCCTTCCCCCCCTCCCCTCCCCCCCCTCCAGGTAGTCGCAGTGCAAATGACCGTCATAAACCAGGTCAATACGCGCGCCATACACGTATACGAGACGACCTGACTTACGGCCGCTCTTGAGTTATGGACCGAAGCGAATTTGTTTCTTATGTACCTGGCAGGTGAACGAAGGGGGGGGGAGGGAGGGGAGGGGGAGAGAAGGGGTAGAGTGGAAGTGTTAAGAGGGGAATGTAAGAGGAAGGAGGTGGGAGAGGAAGAATGAAGAGTGGAAGAAGGGGGAGGGTAGGGAGGAGAGGAGGGGAAGGGGGAGAGAGGGGGGTAAAGGGAGGGAGGGAGGGAGGGGGGGGGAAGAGTGGAAGTGTTAAGAGGGGAATGTGAGAGGAAGGAGGTGGGAAAGGAAGAGTAAAGAATGGAAGAAGGGGGAGGGAAGGGGGAAGAGGAGGAGGAGGAGGGAGAGGAGAGGAGGGGAAGAAAGGGGACGTTGAGGAAGGAGGGGAATATGAAACGAAGGAGGAGGGAAAGAAGGAATGAAGAGGGGAAGTAGGGAGGGAAAGAAGGGAAGAAGGGAAGAAAGGAGAAGGGAGGAGGGAGAGCGGGGGGGAGGAAGGGTGAAAATAGGGGAGGGAGGGGAAAAAGTGGATGACTTGAGTGGAGAATATGAAATGGAGGAAGAGGGAAAGGAGGAAAGAAGAGGGGAAGTAGGCAGGTTAGAAAAGAGGGGAAAGAAAAAAGAAGAAAGAGAAGAAAAGAAAGAAAGAGGAGATTAAGGAAAAGAAGGGAGAGAAAGGAGGAGGAAAAGAAGAAAGAAAAAACAAAGGGAAAGGGAAGAAAAGAAAGAAAGAGGAGATTAAGAAAAAGAAGGGAGGAAAATAAAGAGGAAAAGGAGGAAGAAAAAGAAAGGGAGATGAGACTAAAGAAAGGAGGGATAGATATTAAGGATACTGAGATAGGAAAAGGAGAACTGATAGGGAAAAGGGAGAAAAGGGAGAGAAAAGAGAAAGGGAGGAAAGGGAAACAAAGGAGGGGGTGGAGGAATATAAAACAGATGGTTAAAATGGGAGGGGGAAGGGGAAGGGGAGGGGAGTATGCTGGAGAAGGGGGAGGAAGGGAGAGAGGAGAATGGAGGAGGAAGGAAAAGAGGGGAAGGAAGGAGGGAGGGAGAGAGGGGGAATGGAGGAGAAAGGGAGAGAAGGGGAGTGGAGGAGGAGGGGAAAGAGGGGATTGGAGGAGGAAGGGAGAGAAGGGGAGTGGAGGAGGAAGGGAAAGAGGAGAATGGAGGAGGAAGGGAAAGAGGGGAAGGAAGGAGGAAGGGAGAGAAGGGGAATGGAGGAGGAAGGAAGAGAGGGGAATGGAGGAGGAAGGAAGAGAGGGGAATGGAGGAGGAAGGGAGAGAGGGGGATGAAGGAGGAAGGGAGAGAAGGGGAGGAAGGGAGGAGGGAGTTAACGGGAGAGTAAACACAGGAAGGACAACAATAAATGGAGGAGGGAGGGAAGGGAGGGAAGGGAGAAGGGAGTGGAAGGGAGGATAAAGGATGAGGGAAAGGGAGAGGAAGGACACGAGGAAAGAAAGGAGGGAAAAACGGAGAGAAAAGGGATACAAGAGAATAAAAACAAAGGGAAGAGAGAAAAGGAGGAGGGAGATAAAGGGTAAAGGGAGGGAAAAAGAGAAAAAAAAGGAGGTGGAGGAAAGATCGGAGAGAAAGAGAAAGGGAATAGAACAAAGAGGAGGAAAAAATAAGGTAAGAAGAAACAAAAGAAAAAGGGTTAAGAGGAAGAAAGGAAGGGAGGCAGAACATGATAAAGGGTAATGGTGAGTGGAGGGGAGGGGAGGGGAGGGGAGGGGGAGTGGAGGGGAGGGGAGGGGAGGGGAGGGGAGGGGGGGAAGTGTTACCTGACGAAAAAGATCAATTCTCACCTTAATGAACCGCACACGCCTGTCTCCTCCGTATGGCCGTTTGTCACCCACGACCCACGATCGATTCCCCCTCCACTATTACCACCTCATTTCCCTCCCCCATTCACCTGTACAGTGGAAGAGAGGAAGAGAAGGGATAGAAAGGGAAGGGGAGGGAGGAAGAATGTTAAGTAAGGAAGGGAAAAAAAGAACAAAGAAATAAAAGAAAAGGAAGGAGAGAGCAATAAAGAAAAGGAAATGGATGAAAGGAAAGGGAAACATGGAAACATAGACACATGGAATGAGAGGCAACAGAAAGCCTATTGGCCCATTACGATTTTTGCAGGAAGAGAAGAAAACACCGATAATGAAAGATAAATGGAAGGGAGGGAGGGATAAGTAAGAAAACAAGGAAAGAGCGATGAAGGAAAGGAAAAGGATAGGAGAAAGGAGAAAGATAAAGTAAGTATGGAGAGCAAAGAGCGGAAAAGAAAAGGAATTACAAGAAAAGAAGAAAAAATGTGGAGAAAGAGAGGAAATATGGAGAAAGTGGATGAATAGAGTAGAAGGGATAAGAAGGTAGGAAGAACACAAAGGATTAGAAGATGGGGGAATGAAGGAGAGGAAGGAAGAGGAAAAGAAGGGAAAAGGTGGGAAAAAGGGGGTGAGAGAGAGGAACAGGAAATGAAAAACCAGAAGAAAGGGAAAAGAAGGAAAAGGAAAGGAGTGACGGAAGCGAGGCGGAAAAGAAGGGGAAAAGAAGGGGAAATTAAGGGGAAAGGAAGGGGAAAAGAAGGGGAAAAGAAGGGGAAGGTCAGAAATAATGAGATTGTACGGATGAATAGCTGATTATGTTCATTAAAATTATTAGGTCTCTCTCTCTCTCTCTCTCTCTCTCTCTCTCTCTCTCTCTCTCTCTCTCTCTCTCTCACGTATTTCTCCGTTTTTTTCTTTTATTTTCTCATTTTTTCCTTCTATATTTTCACATTCATATTTTCATCTGCTTTCTTTTTCTTCCTTTTTTTCTTTCTTTCTAAACTGTGTATTTCTTTCTTTTTAACTTCCTGTCTTTCCTTCCTTGTTTTTCTTTTGTTTTCCTTTCGTTTTCTCCTTTTCTCTTTATCTGTCTATCTATTTATCTATGTATCTATCTCTATCAATGGTCTATCTACTTATTTTTGGATCTCTTTGTCAACCTATCCATTCTCTCTCTCTCTCTCTCTCTCTCTCTCTTCTCAGGTAAGCTCCACTCAGGTGCAAAAAACCGCCTTATGCAATACACACACCTGGCTATTACCTGGCTACGAGGTGATTACGCTCTCTCTCTCTCTCTCTCTCTCTCTCTCTCTCTCTCTCTAAGTGGTAATGAGTATGAAAAGGTGAGCGCCAGGTTATTAAAATGGTTACTACTATTACTACTACTACTATTACTACCACTACTACTACTACTACTACTACTACTACTACTACTACGATAGGCTTGAGGTGACTTTGTTTATAATTTTCTTACTTTTTTTTGCCAAATTTCTCTTTTCTTTCTTTCTCCTCCTTTTTATTTTCCTTTCCCTTTTCTCTTCCTCCTCTTCTTCTCTTCCTCCTATTCTTCTCTTCCTCCTCTTCTTCTCTTTCTCCTCTTCTTCTCTTCCTCCTCCTCTTCTTTTCCACCTTTCACTCCTGTTTTTCTTTCCTTTCTCCTCCTTTCTCCTACTTATTTTTCCTTTTTTTTTCTTTTTTAATCTTTTTCTTTTTCTCTACATTCTCTTTCGCCTGATCTTCTCTCTTCTGTATTCCTCCTCCTCCTCTTCCTCCTCCTCCTCCTCCTCTTCCTCCTCCTCCTCGTCCTCTTTCTCCTCCCAGACTACAAAAAGCACACACACACACAAACACAAACAAACACACAAACACGGAATGCACATGTGTGTGTGTGTGTGTGTGTGTGTGTGTGTGTGTGTGTGTGTGTGTGTGTGTGTGTGTGTGTGTGTGTGTGTGTGTGTGTGTGTGTGTGTGTGTGTGTGTGTGCGTGTGTGATGCTAATGAGCGCCTTGTATTTTTTTTTTTTTTACTTCGTCTTCTTCGTTTAATTTAGTTTTTTTTTTTTTTGGTTTGGTTGTTTGGGTTTGGTGATATTGTTGTTGTTGTTGTTGTTGTTGTTGTTGTTGTTGTTGTTGTTATCATCACCTTTACCTTTTTCCTCTCTTCTCTTTCCTCTTATCCATCATTTTTTTTATTTCTCTTCTACTTCTTTTGTATTCACTTCTCTATCTTCCCTCTTATCTTCTTTTCTTCATCTTCCTTTTCTTATTTCTCTTTTCTCTCTTTCTTTCGCATTCTCTCTTTTTCTTCTCCCCACTTCTCTTCTTCACTTCTCTTCCTCACCTTTTTTCCCCGTCCCTCCCCTTCTCCTTTCATATCTCTCTCTTCTCCTTCCTTTTATATCTCCATTTTCCTTCCCCATCCTCTCCTTTTCCCCTCTTTTTCCCATTTTCTTTTTATACTTCTCGCCTCTCTTTCTTTCTTCTCTTCCCCATCTTGTTCCTCCTCTCCTTCCCATCCCCTTTTATACTTCTCCCTTCCTCTTCTTTCTTCTCTTCCCCTTCCTCCTTCCCCATCCTCATCTCCCTCTCTCCCTCTCTTTCCATTTATATTTCTCTATTCTTCTCCCTCTTTCTCATCCCAATCTTCTTTCTTCATCTCCTTTCTATCTCATTTTATATTTCTTTCTCTTTTCCTTCCTTCTCTTCCCAATCTTCTTTCTTCATCTCCTTTCTATCTCTTTTTTTATATTTCTTTTTCTTTTCCTTCCTTCTCTTCCCCCTTCTCCTTCTCCCTTTCTCTTTCCCATCTCCTTTTATATTTCTTTCTCTTTTCCTTCCTTCTCTTCCCCCTCCTAATTCTTCCTTTCTCTTTCCCATCTCCTCTTATAATTCTCTCTTCTCTTCTTTCTTCCACATCCTTCTCGCCCTCATTTTCCTTCCCTCGTCTCCTTCTTTCCTCCTTTAATATTTCCCTTTTCTCCTTTCTCCTCCTCCCCCCCTCCCCCCCTAATAACCATAAGCATAATCAACAGTCATTAAACTCGCCGGATTTTTTCCCCACGTGTCGGAAGGGAAAAATCCCCCCCAGAACGGTCCCCCATTACCCACTAACAGCCTCTGCATCACCCCCCCCCTCCCCCCTTCCCCTCCCTCTTCCCCTTCCCTTTGCTCTTCCTCCTCCTCCTCCTCTTCTTCTTAATTTTCTTCTCACGTTTTCATTCTATTCGCTTTTCATTTAAAACTATTGTACCTGCCTTCTTTTTCCTCTCCTTTTTTTCCTCCATTTCCTCTTCCTCCTCCTCCTTCTCATCTTTTTTTTATATTCCTATCACGTTTTCATGTTCCTCATCCTTCGTTTAAAACATTATTGTACCCATTTTCTTCTCCTTTCCTCCTCGCCTCCTCTTCCTCCTTCTCTTCTTCTCTTACTTGCTTTATCCTTTCTTCCATCATTTGCATTCTATTCACGCAAGAATTAAAACAAGATTATACTTTCTCTCTTTTCCTCTTCTTCCTTACACTTTTCCTTTTCTTTTTGATTTTAGTATCTTAAAAAATGTTCATCCTCATTTTATCATTCTCTCTCTCTCTCCTTTCTTTTCTTTTCTCCCTTTATCTATCATCTTTTATTCCCTATCATTTTCTTCCTCCCTTTATCCTCCTCTTTTATACTTTTCTTCTTCGTCACCCCCTTTATTGTCTTCTCGTCTTTCTCTCTACTTTCTGTTCTAATGCTTCACTCCTTCCTTTAAACTTTCTTTCTCTCCTCTCTTCAATCTTCCACATTTTATTTTTTCCACCTAGTCCTCCACTTCTCTCCTCCTTCCACCTTTTCTGATATTTTTCCTCTCTCTCCTTTCCTCCATCTCTCCTTTCTCTCCTCTCCCTTCCTCTCCCCTCTTTCCCCTCCATTCCCTTTGCTTACTCCTCTCCTTTCATCTCTAGTCCCTCACTTTATTCATTCAAATTTCTTTCCACCAATTCTCTCTCTCTCTCTCTCTCTCTCTCTCTCTCTCTCTCTCTCTCTCTCTCTCTCTCTCTCTCTCTCTCTCTCTCTCTCTCTCTCTCTCTCTCTCTCTCTCTCTCTCTCTCTCTCAGAAAATCCTGATTCTCCTCATCACTTTTATATTCTCTCTCCTTTCCTCCACTAATCCTCTCTCCTCCTCTCCCTCCCCTCCCTTCCTTCTCTCTCCATCTCTCCTTCACTTCGTTCCTCCCACATCGCCTCTCCCTTTCCTTTCCTTCCCTTTTCTCCTTCCCTCCCTCTCGTCCTTCCTTCCTTTCCTTCTCAATCCCTTTTCTTCTTCCTCAATCCCTCCTTATTCCCTCCCTCTCGTCCTTCTTTCCTTTCCTTCTCAATCTCTTCTCTTCTTCCTCAGTACCTCCTTCGTATCCCTCCTCCTCCTCTTCCTCCTCTTCTTCGTCCTCCTCATCCTTATAGCTATTTTCTATCTCTTCTCTTCTTCCTCAATCCCCTCTTCGTATCCCTCCTCCTCCTCTTCCTCTTCTTCATCCTCCTCATCCTTATACCCATTTTCTATCTCTTCTCTTCTTCCTCTATCCCCCATTCTATCCTATGTATTCCTATGTATTCCTATGTATTCCTTCCCCCTCCTACTCCCTCTCCCTTCCTACCATCCTCCCCCTCCCTCCCTCATCCCTTCCCACCCCCCCTCTCCCCCTCCTTCCCCATGGCTTCCTACCGTCGATCTCTTCCCTCCCTCCCCCTCCATCCCCTCCATCCCCCCCCCCCCCCCCACAAGTCGGATGAGCAGGAAAAATGGATTGCTGTCACACTCTCTTGTCAGTCGCTCGTGTTAGGCTTTCAGAAGTCATGCCAAAGATGCTAAACCTCTCTCTCTCTCTCTCTCTCTCTCTCTCTCTCTCTCTCTCTCTCTCTCTCTCTCTCTCTCTCTCTCTCTCTCTCTCTCTCTCTCTGTATATATATTTAAGGGATTATTTTGAGTCAGTGGAACATAAACAAAAGACAAGGATGAGAGAAAAGGAAGGAAGGAAGAAGGATGGAAGGAAAGAGAAGGAAGGAAGGAAGGAAGGAAGGAAGGAAAGAGAGAAGGAAGGATGGGAGGGTGAAAGTAAGGAAGAAAATGAATGAATGAAGGAAGGAAGGAAGGAAACAAAGAAGGAAGGAAGGAAAGACGGAAGGAAGAATGGACGAAAAACAAAGAAAAAGGGAAACTCATAAATAAAAGAACAAAAACAAATAAAGAAAAAAAGCGAAAAGAAAGAAGAGGGAGATATGGGGAGATAAAAACAAATAGCGAGAAAGAGGCTGATAAAGAGAAGAATAACAATAGAGATAAAAGTTAAGGAGAGGGGAAGGAAGAGTAAGAGGAAGGTAAGAGAAAGGGAAGAAGGGAAAATTAAGGTAAGAAAAGTAAGGTGAAGGAAAGTAAAAGTAGGTAAGGAAAGGAAGGAAAAGGAGAGACTGGAGAGGTAGACGAAGAAGGGAAGAGAAAGAGGAAGAAGGGAAAAACGAAGAGGAGGAGGAAAAAGGGAAGAGGAAGAGGGAGAAGAAGGGAAAAGGAGGAGGTAGAAGGCAAGAAGAAGAGAAATGAGGGAAGAGGATAATGGGGAAATGAAGAAAGGAAGAGGAAGAAGGAAAGAGGGAAAGGAAGAAGAGAAGAAGAAGAAGAGGGGGAAGAAGGGAAAAGGAGGAAGTAGAAGGCGAGAAGAAGAGAAATGAGGGAAGAGGAGAAGGGGGAAATGAAGAAAGGAAGAGAAAGAGGGAAAGGAAGAAGAGAAGAGGAAGACGAAGAAGGGGAGAAAGAAAAGATGAAAAGGAAGTAAATAAATGCGAAAATAAATGAGGTAAAAAAAAGGATAGGGAAAGGGAAGGCAGGTGAGGGACTAATGAGGGAAGGATATAGGTAAGGAAAGGTAGGGAACGTCAATATAGGTAAGGAGAGGCAGATAAAGGTAAGGAAAGGTAAGGCAACTTATCCTCCCCTTCCCTCTACACATGTCGGAAGGGGAGGAGATGGAAGGGGAGGGAAAGAACAACTACCTCCTCCCTTTCGTTCTTGTAGGGAGAAGAAGGGGAAGACGGAGGAGGAGGAAGAGGAGGAGAAGGAGGGGAGGAGGAAGAACAAGCGAATGGAGAAGGAGTGACAAGGAAGAACAAGAAAAAGAAGGAGGAAGAGGAGGAGGAACAAGGAAGAACGAGAAAAAGGAGGAGGAAGAGGAGGAGGAAGAGAGAGCAACAGAGGGAGGAAATAAGAAGAGGAAACAAGAGGAAAAAAACAAGAGGAGGGTGGAGAAAGGGAGGAAGAGAAGGTTAACATGGAAGAAAGAGGAGGAGGAGGAGGAGGAGGAGGAGGAAGATGATGCTTGCTACATGAAAGCGACAAGGGGAAAACAAGGTAAGAGGAGGGGAGGAAGAGGGGAAGAGAAAGGGGAAGAGGAAGAGAGGAGGAGAGAAGAAGGGTGGAAGGAAAAGGATTTAGGAGTGGAAGAGGTGGAGATAAAGGAGATGGAGAGAGAGAGAGAGAGAGAGAGAGAGAGAGAGAAGAGGAAAAGAGTAAATGATTTAAGAGGAAAAGAGTAAAGAAGAGAGAGAGAAAAAAGAGAAAAGGAGGAAAGAAAGAAGGAGGATTTAAGAGGAATGGAGGAAAATTGGAGAGATTGATGGAGAGAAAAAAAGAAGAAAGAAAGTCGATAATTATGGAGGAACGGAGGAACATTTCTCTTACTCTTTCCTTCCCCACTTTTTTCTTCCTCTCCTCTTCTTCCTTCTTTTCCTCTCTTCCCCTTCATCTTCCTTTCTTCATTTCCCTCTTCCTTTCTTCATTTGCATCCTCCCTTCTAACTTATATCATTTCTCTTCTTCCCTTCCTCTTCCTTTCTTCCTCCTCCTCCTCTTCTTCCCTTCTTCTTCTTTCTCTTCCTTTCTTCCTCTTCCTCTTCCCTTATTTCTCTTGTTCCCTTCCTTTTCCTTTCTTCCTCCTCCTCCTCTTCTTCCCTTCTTCTTCTTTCTCTTTCTTTCTTCCTCTTCCTTTCTTCCTTCTCCTCCTCTTCTTCCCTTCTTCTTCTTTCTCTTTCTTTCTTCCTCCTCCTCTTCCCTTATTTCTCTTTTTCTCTTCCTCTTCCTTTCTTCCTCCTCCTCCTCTTCTTCCCTTCTTCATCTTTCCCGTCCTTTCTTCCTCCTCCTCTTCCCTTATTTCTCTTCTTCCCTTCCTCTTCCTTTCTTACTCCTCCTCCTCTACTTCCCTTCTTCTTTTTTCTCTTCTTTTCTTCCTCCTCCTCTTCCTTTATTTCTCTCGTTCCCTCCCTCTTCCTTTCTTCCTCCTCCTCCTCTTCTTCCCTTCTTCTTTCTCTTCTTTTCTTCCTCCTCTTCCCTTATTTCTCTTCCTTTCTTCATCCTCCTCTACTTCCCTTCTTCTTTCTCTTCCTTTCCTCCTCCCTTTCCTTTATTTATCTTCCTCCTCCTTCTTCCTCTTCCCCTTTTCCTCTTCCTTTTTCCTTCTTCCTCCTCTTCTTCCTCCTCCCATTCGACGGCTCAAGTTTCTCCTGTTTCAGTTTCAAAATCGATTCTCGTTAAGTAGCTTCTTTAAACAACGCTAATCACTCCTCCTCCTCCTCCTCCTCCTCCTCCTCCTCCTTCTCCTCCTCCTCCTATTTTCCTCTTCTTTCCTTCACGTCTCTGCTGTTCATATATATTTTTTTCTCTTTTTTTCATCTATTACTACCACTACGATCTTTCATCCTCCTTCTCCTCCTCCTCCTCCTCCTCCTTCTTCCTCTCTTCCTCCTCCTCCTTATACTAAACAAACACCTACACTCATGCTACATTCTCTCTCTCTCTCTCTCTCTCTCTCTCTCTCTCTCTCTCTCCCTACACGAGAGAGAGGCTAAGTCCGCCATAACGTAATTAAACGGTTTTTAGCGGAAAGAGAATTTGATTTTGTGCTCTGACGGACAGATAACAGCGGGGGGAGGAGGAGGAGGAGGAGGAAGAGGAGGAGGAAGAGGAACGGAGTATAGATTGGGAGGGAAGAGAATGAAAGATGAAGTGAGACAGAGTGGAAAACAAGAGTAAGGAAGAGGAAGAGGAAGAGGAGGAAGAGGGAATGGAAGGGAGGGGAAAAGAAAAAGAGAAGAGGAGAAGTGAGATGAGAAGAGGGAGATGCAAGGACAGGAAGAGGAAAAGAGAAGAGAGAATTAGAGGAAGAGGAAAGGAGGGGAAAGGGAAGGACAATGAGAGAGATCCGAAGAGAAGAGGGAGATGAAAAGAAGGAAAGGAGGAGAAAAATAGAAGAGAAGAATCAGAGGAAAGAAAGGAGGAGGAAAGAAAGGAATGACAAGAGGAGAGAAGAGAGAAAGAAAGAGGGAGAGAGAAAGAACGGAGGAGGAGGAAAGAAAAAATAAAAAGGAAGAAAGAAGAGACAGTAGAAAAGGTTAAAGCAAAAGAGGAAGAAATAAAAGGAGGAGGAAAAGAGGGACAGGAAGAGGAAAAAAGGGAGGAAAATGATTTAGGAAAGAAGAGGAAAGGAATGAAAAGATGGAAAAGGAAAATATGACGTAACAGAGAGAGAGAATCTTATCTCTCTCTCTCTTACAAATTTTATCATCGTCAGCAGCGGCAGGCTTAGGATTATGGGTATTAGTGTGCTCTCTCTCTCTCTCTCTCTCTCTCTCTCTCTCTCTCTCTCTCTCTCGTAAGTGGGACATGAATATAACTAGAATAAAAAATAGCGACAATGACGAAGAATAGAAAGAAGAAAAGGAAGAAGAAGAAGAGGAGGAGGAGGAGGAAGAAGAAGAGGCGGAGGAGGAGGGAGAAGAAGAAAAAACAAGAGGGGAAGGAGAAAATAATAAAGAAGAAGAAAAGAAAAGAAAAAGTACAAAAATAAAGAGGAAGAGGGAAACAAAAACAAGAACAGGAGGAAGAGGAATAAGAAGAACAAAAAGAAAAAGAAGAACAATAACAAGAAGAGCAAGAACAACAAGAAGAGAAGAACAAGAGGAATATGAAAGAGGAAGAGGAAGAGGAGGATCGTCTTCAGGATATTGACCTCTTAACACGATAGTCTTCAGAGCCTCTTACATCCTCAAAGGGGAAGAGGAGGAGGAGGAGGAGGAGGAGGAAGAGGAGAAAGAGGAGGAGGAGGAGGAGGAGAAGGAGGAGGAAGAGGAGGAAGGAAGGGAATACATACAACACGGAGGGAAGAAGGGAAGGAGGGAAGAACGGAGAAGAGGAAGGAAAATATGAATAGGAGGAGGAGGAGGAGGAGGAGGAGGAGGAGGAGGAAACATGGAAACATGGAGGAAACATGAACTAGCAGGCAGCAGAAAGCCTGTTGGCTCATTACTGGGCTGCCTGCGTTCAGTGATTTAATCAATCCGTTTGTCATAGAAGTGGCTTGCAGGGAAGGATTAAAGCACTTGTGTATCTACTCTTGGGAACGTTCAGCTCACTCCCGATGCAGCAAAGTGGCGTTGCGTTTCTTGAAGGAGTTGATGGTCTCTGCGCTAACCACTTCTGCAGGAAGGCTGTTCCAGTGGCGAACAACTCTATTCGAGAAATAACTCCTGCCGATGTCGGTATTGCATCGCTTTGCTTGAATTGTTTTTCCGTTGTTTCTTGTTCTCAGGTTAGTTTGTAGCGTGAAGAGTTTGGAGTGATCAACGTTGCTGAGCTTGTTCAGGTACTTAAAGACTTGTATCATGTCTCCCCGCAGTCGTCTCTTTTCCAACGTGAAGAGGTTGAGTCGCTCGAGTCGCTCTTCATAGGGCTTCGTCCTCAGTGATGGTATCATCTTCGTGGCGCGGCGCTGTACTCTCTCAAGTAATTCAATGTCTTTCCTGTGGAGGAGGAGGAGGAGGAAGAAGATGACAAGTTGGAGGAAGTGAGATGGAAAGTGATAGGGAGGGGACGAGAGAGAGAGAGAGAGAGAGAATGCCTACAAACCAAACAACTACAAAAATAACATTGAAAACAAAATCGATTGAAAAAGACGAGAAAAAGACGTAAAAAAACGTCATAAAAATACAGAACAAAAAGGTTTCTCAGCAGCCAATCAGAGCGGAGAACGAGCCTCTAAGAACGTCCAATCAGGAGGCAGAACAAACAGACAATTACAGACGCGTGTTGACCAGTAGCAAAGAGGAATTGAAGGGGAAAAAAAGGAGGGGGAAAAAAGGAGGAAAAAAAGGAGGAAAATTCGAACTGATGAAGAGTAACTAACCGTGAAGAATGGGAAGAGGAGGAGGAGGAGGAGGAGGAGGTGGAGGAGGTGGAGAGATAAGATAATGAATGTTTGGAGAAAATGGAATCAGTGAAGAATGAAACTACTACTATTACTAAAACTACTACTACTATTATTACTACTACTACTACTACTACTACTACAACATTCAAATACATAACCAACCTAGTCAAGTCATTCATTCAACCAGTTTATTTGACAGTCACTTAACAGACATCCAGTTAACATAATCATCAAAACCTTTCATACATTCACCCAGTTATCTGTTCATCCAGTTAGTCAACCAGTTAGTCATGCAGTCAGTCACCCACCCGGTCAGTCATCCAGGGACCCAGTCAGTCATCAAGTCAGTCATCCAGTCAGTCACTCAGTCAGCCAGTCAGTCATCCAGTCAATCACCCAATCACCTGTTAGTCAGCCAGTCAGTCATTCAGTCAGTCACCTAATCGGTCATTCAGCCAATCACCCAGTCAATCACATACACACAGCCAGTCACCCAGTCAGTCACTTACTCAATCATTCACCCGGCCAGTTAGTCACCCAATTCGTCAGTCACCCAGATCGTTAGTCACCCAGTCAGTCATCCACTCAGTCACTTAGTCATCCAGTCAGTCACCCAGTCAGTCACCCAGTCATACAGTTATCCAGGCAGTCACCGGTACAGGGCAAGGTTTTAGGGCGTCTTGGGTTGCATTAAAACAGGCTCGATCTAACTTGGTCTAGCCTTATGGCGGACAAGTTTAGCAATCCATTATTACTTTTATATTTACTATCACTAAACTCTCCTTTCTCTCTCTCTCTCTCTCTCTCTCTCTCTCTCTCTCTCTCTCTCTCTCTCTCTCTCTCTCTCTCTCTCTCTCTCTCTCTCTCTCTCTCTCTCTCTCTCTCTCTCTCTCTCTCTCTCTCTCTCTCTCTCTCTCTCTCTCTCTTTTCCTTCATCTCCTCTGTCTTTCCTCCTTTTTACTATTTCTCCTCCTCCTCCTCCTTCTTATTTACTTCTTCCTCTTTATTCTCGTCTTTCTTCTTTCTCTCTTTTCTTTTTTGTCTTCTTTTCTTCTGGTCCTTTCCTCCTCATTCTTTCCTTTACTTCGTCTGTCTGTCATTCTCCTAAACAAAGAAGTTAAGCCTCCTCCTCCTCCTCTTCCTCCTCCTCCTCCTCCTCCTCCTCCTCCTCCTTCTCCTTCTCCTCTTTCTCCTCCTCTTCCTATTTCCTGCTCGTCTATCTATTCTATTCTTTATTTATTCTTTCTCGTTTTCCTCCGCCTCCTCTCTCCTCTCTCTCCTCTCCTCTCCTCTCCTCTCCTCTCTCTCTCTCTCTTTCATGTCACAGTCTCCCCTCTCTTCCTTCCTTCCTTCCCTTCTTCCTTCCTTCCTTCCTCTCATCCTTCTCTCCTTCCCTCTCATACACGTGTTATCTCCTTCTCTCCTTCTCTCCTTCCCTTCCTCTCTCTTTGTTCTCTCTTTCTCTCCTTCTTTGTTCCTTATTCTTTTTAACTTCTGTACATTTTTCCTCCTTTTCTATTTCTCTTTTCTTCTGCATCTTTTTTTCCTTTCTCTTTTTTTCTCTCCTCTTTATTCTCCATTCTTTATCTTCCCTATTTATTGCTTTTTTTGATGTTCTCCTTCCTAGTCTTTCTTTCCCTGTCCCTCAATCCTTTCCTTCCTTTTGTTCCTCCTCCTTTCTTTCTTTCTCTCTTTCCTTTTTTCTTTCCTTTCCCTTCCTTCCTCCTTTTCTTGCCATCCTGTTCCTTCCTTTCCTTTCCTTTCCCTTCCTTTCTTCTTTTCCTACCATTCTGTTCCTTCCTTTCCTTTCCTTTCCCTTCCTTTCTTCTTTTCCTACCATTCTGTCCCTTCCTTTCCTTTCCTTTCCTTCCTTCCTTCTTTTCCTACCATCCTGCTCCTTCCTTTCCTTTCCTTTCCTTCCTTCCTTCTTTTCCTACCATCCTGTTCCTTCCTTTCCTTTCGTTTCCTTTCCTTCCTTCTTTCCTCCTTTTCTTCTTTCTCTCTTTCTTTTTGTTTTCTTTCTTCCTTTCTTTCTTCCTTATCTCCTCTCTTCCACTCTCTAATTTTCCTCCCTTCCTCTCTTCCTTTCCTTCTTTCCTCCATCATTTTCTCTCTCCCCTCTCACCTCACCCCTTCCATCTACCTATCCATCCCTCTCCCTCTCCCCTCCTCTTCCCTCCCCCTCCCCCCTCTCCCCCCCCCACACATTATCCTGGTACAATGGAGTGTATTAGCCTTCTCCTCCCCAAATGAGCATTATTGATTATTCTCCTCCTCCTCCTCCTCCTCCTCCTCCTCCTCCTCCTCCTCCTCCTCCTCCACCTCTCTGAAATGTGAGTAAAAAGTGATTGATCTTGGATGGCAATATTATTTTTTTTCCGTGAGCTTGTTGTTGTTGTTGTTGTTGTTGTTGTTGTTGTTGTTGCTGTTGTTGTTTGGTGAATACATGGAAAAGCAGGCAACAAACAGCAGAAAAGACAAAAAAAAACCACTTCTTAATTTAGTGAACGCATGATGTCGTTTATTTCACTCTTAACACAAGGAAAAAAGGCGGTCAATACGATTTGCTTGAAGGAGTTTATCGGTTTATTTTTTTCACTGACTAGTTTATTGAAGGAAGTTTGTTGCAGCGGCGGGTGACTCGGTTCGAAAACGAAACTCCTACTGATGTCTGAACCGCATTTGTTTCCTCTTCCTCCTCCTCATCCTACCAATACTGTTACTCTTCCTCCTCCTCCTCCTCCTCTTCCTCCTCCTCCTCCTCCTCCTCCTCCTCCTCCTCCTCCTCCTCCTCCTCCTCCTCCTCCTCTTCCTCTTCCTCCTCCTCTTCCTCTTCCTCCTCCTCCTCATCCTCCTACCAATACTACTACTCTTCCTCTAACTCCTCTTCCTCCTCTTCCTCTTCCTCCTTCTCCTCCTCATCCTACCAATACTACTACTCTTCCTCTTCCTCCTCTTCCTTCTCCTCCTCTTCCTCCTCTTCCTCTTCCTGCGAATACCCTTTATCCGTGACAAGTGTAAAGTCACGACGGATTACGCGTTCAGTTCTTGTCCCTAACTCCAAGGAGGACATCGGATTAGTAGAGAGAATGCATGAATTTACATTTGTCGAGGAGGAAGAGGAAGAGGAAGAGGAGGACAATGACAAGGAGGACGAGGAGAAGGAGAACAAGGAGAATGAGGAGGAGGAAACACAGCAAAACATACCAACGAGAAGAAAGAGGAGGAGAAAGAAAAAGGATAATCAGAAGAAGAAACAGAAATGAAAGACGGAAGAAAGAGAAGGAAGAGGAAAAGGAGAAAGAAAAAAAGAAATGGAGGAAAAGAAGAAATAGAAACAAAGGAAGGAGACACAAAGAAGATAAATTACGAAAAAAAAAAGTTCACAGACACATAAACAAACACCAACAAACACACAGACAAACAGACAGACAGGCAAACAAACTGACAGATAGACAGACAGACAGACGCACAAACAGGCTCATCAAACACTTAACCACATTAATAAGTGTCAAAAATTATCATTAGGACATTTAATGAGAGAGAGAGAGAGAGAGAGTAGGGGGGAGGGAGCGCTAAAACTGTTGTGGTCACCCGTGTTACCCCGTTTTCTATCATGCTATTTAGATGCAAATGATTAATTATATTTATTATCTCCCTTCCCTCACTTTCCCTCCCTCCCTCCCTCCCTCCCTTCCCTCTCTTCCTATTTTACTCTATTACCAAACCTCTCCTCCTTTCCTCCCTGTTTTCCTTCCTCATTATCATCCTCCCTTCTTCTCTTTCCTCCCTTCCTATCTTTCCACCTTTTCTTCCTTATCCTTTGCTTTCTTCTCTCTCCCTCCTTTCCTTTTACCTTTCCCTGGCTTCTACTTTCTCTCTCTCTCCTTGCCTCCCTTCCTTCTTTTCTTCTCTCTTTTATACTCGCTTCATTCACTTCCACTCCTTTTCCCTCCTTCCCTCTTTCTCTTCTTCTCATTCTTACACTTCCTCACTTTCCTTTTTCTCTTCCTTGTCTCCCTCTCTACCTTTCTCCTTTCCCTTCTTCTCTCTTATTTATCTCCCTTCCTTACACTTTCTTCCTCCTGCCTATCTTCTTTTCCTTAATTCCCTTCCTTCCTTTCCTCCTTCCCACAGCCTCCCAACCTTCACTCTTCTCACATTCCTTTCTTCCTTCCCTTTCCTATCTCCCACTCTCTTCTCTCCCTTCCTCTCTCTCCCTCCCTGCGACTGGTGACTGGCTAATGACTGAGTGATTGGCGGCTCAAAGGGGGACTGTTCCTAATGGTCCATGCACGATGAAGTTAATTAATGAGTGAGTGAGTGAGTGAGTGACTGACTGACTGACTGATTAAGTGACTGAATGACTGATGGTTGACTGGCATACTAATAAACTACTTGACTGACTAGCTTAACTAACTGATTGGCTGAATGACTGACTGGTGAATGAAGGGGCTAACTGACTGACTGGTGAATGAAGTGGCTAACTGACTGACTGACTAACTGACTGACTGACTGGTTAACTAATAAATGAATAAATGACTGGTTGACTGATTGACTGACTGACTGACTGGCTGGCTAACTAATAAATGAATGAATGACTGATTGACTGACTGACTGACTGACTGACTGACTGACTGACTGACTGACTGACTGACTGACTACCACGACCCAGACCTTTGAAGTTGGATGTCAAAGTAAGCATATTAAGTGACATTTAAGTACCTCCTTCCCCCACTTTTCCTCCCCCTCCCCTCCTCCCCCTCCTGCCCCCCCCCCCTTTCCCCCCTTTCTCGGAGGCCAGCGGTGGTCCTTTGAGTGAAAATTTTCTTGGTAACTCAGTGAAAGGGAAACTTGTCTTGAATCCTCGTGTCTTTTCTCATTTCTTTTTCTTTTTTCTTTCTTTTCTTCTTTTTTT
>NC_066524.1:14411660-14429160 GCF_024679095.1 Eriocheir sinensis
AATAAAAAAGAAAAGAAAGACAGACAAAAACAGAAAAAAAGAAAGAGACAAAGAAAGAAAAGAAGAGAGAGAGAGAGAGAGAGAGAGAGAGAGAGAGAGAGAGAGGTTATTATTTTTAGCACACCTTTAGAGGGAGAGAGAAAAAAAAATACCTCCTCTCACACCTTTTCAATGAGAGTCTTAAGTAATTTTATATCCTCAGGTGTGCTAAAAATCTAATCACACCTTTCTTCCTGTCTTCCTCCTCCTCTTCTTCCTCTTCCTCTTCCTCCTCTTCCTCTGTATACCTTCTCTTCCTTCATACTAATCAATTTTTCCTTCTCGTATATTTTTTTTCTTTTCCTCTTCATCGTTTTCCTTCTGCTCTCCTTTTCTTTTTTCCTCCTCCTCCTTCCTCCTTTTCCTCCTCTTCTGTATTTCTTTCTCCTACTTTGTCCTTATTTTTTCCCTTTTTCTTTTTTATATTTCTCGTCAGTCTTATTTTTTACCTCTTCCTCCTCCTCTTCCTCCTCCTCTCTTTCTCTTTGCTTCTGTATTCCTCCCCCACCTCTTTTATATTCCTTTTCTTCCTTGTCTCCTTCATCCTAGTTATTTTTTTCCTCCTTCTATTTTCATCTATTTCTTTTGTCTATTATTTCCTCTTCTTACTCTTCCTCCTCTTCTCCTCTCTTCTGTATCTTCTCTTTCCTCCTCCTCCTCCTCTTTTCTTTTCCTTCTCCTCTTCTTTTCTTCCCTCAGCCTAGTTATTTTTTCTTCATTTATTTTTATTTTTTTCTGCTGCTTACTTTTCCTCTTTATCCTTTTCCTCCTGTTCTTCTTTTTTGCGTATTTCTCCTCGTTTTCTCCCTCCTGTTCCTCTTCTTCCTCTTTCTCCTTTTCCTCCTCTCCTTTTTACTGTTTTTCTTCCTCGGTTCTGTTTATTTTTCCCTTCTTTTTTTCATTGTTTTTCTTCTTCTTCTTCTTCTTCTTCTTCTTCTTCTTCTTCTTCTTCTTCTTCTTCTTCTTCTTCTTCTTCTTCCTCATCTTCCTCTCCTTACTGTTTTTCTTTCTTGGTTCTGCTTATTTTTCCTTTCTTTATTTCACTATTTTTCTTCTTCTTCTTCTTCTTCTTCTTCTTCTTCTTCTTCTTCTTCTTCTTCTTCTTCTTCTTCTTCCTCCTCCTCTTCCTCCTCTCCTCCTTACTGTTGTTCTTCCTTGGTTCTGGTTATTTATCCCTTCTTTCTTTCACTATTTTTCTTCTTCTTCTTCTTCTTCCTCCTTCTTCTCCTCCTCTTCCTCCTCCTCCTCCTCCTCCAGGGCATCACAGGCAAGGATTTCCTCTCTCAGTCCCTCATTAAATTCCTGGCTGGTAATCCCGAGCAAGTTTAAATCCTTACTTAATCCTACTCTCCCACCCTCCTTAATCCCTCCCTCCCTTCCCTCCCTCCCTCCTTTACCTCTTTACTTCCTCCTTTCCTTCATCTTCTTTCTTCCTCATCTTTTTCTCTCTTAACTTCTGTGCTTCCTCATTTTCTTTGGACTTTCTTTCCTCTTATTCCCTCGTACACTTCGTTTTTGTTAGCCTTTTTCTCTTCTTTTATTTCACCTTTTTCTGGGTTTTTTTTCTCGACTTTTTTTCCTTCATCTTTTTCTCTCTTATTTTCCCTTGCTTCTCATTTCCTTTGGACCTTCTTTCATCTTATTCCCTCTTATCCTTCGTCTTTGTGAGCCTTTTTCCTTATTTAGTTTCATCTTTTTCTGTTTTTTGCTTTTTTCTCGACTTTTTTTCTATTTTTTATCATTTTTTTTTGCCCTTTCATCTGGTCTAATTATTTTTTCTCCTTTGTATTTTCATCGTTTTTCGCTTTCTTCACATTTAATTCCACGTTTTTGCCTTTTTCTTTTGTTTTCATCATTTGTTCGCCCTTTCATCTGGTTTAACTAATTTTTCACCTTTCTATTTTCATCTTTTTCCGCCTTCTTCATATTTAATTCCACATTCTCGCCTTTTTCTTTTGTTTTCATCTTCCATCCTATGTTTAAGTTATCATTTCCTAACACTCCCTTCTTTTTCTTTACCCCATCACTTTTTATCCTTCACTTTCACCTCAAGAGCCAAACAGATGCACTGAGGCCACGCGCACTTATAACGTACCCATAACTTACCTTTCGTTATCACCTTTGTCCACCTTTCTCCACCTATCATTACCTATTCTTACCTATCTTTTAAACCAGTCCCCAAGAAACCACTTCCCACCACCTTCACTCCCTTCCTAAACCACCCAGTCTCCATACCTGTAGTTATCTTGGTTTACCTGTCATAACAAACCACCTTCCACCACCTTCACTCACTCCCTAAACCACCCAGCCTTCACACCTGTAATTATTTCGTTTTACCTGCAATTAACAAACCACTTCCCACCACATTCACTCCCTCCCTCAACCACCCAGCCTTCACACCTGTAATCATCTGTGTTTCCCTGCCCAGGTGAGCCGCACGTGAGCAGTCAATGGCCGGCGAGTCACGTCCACCGGGAAGGAGAGTTAGTGCGCCTCACCTGCCCGATCACCGCCAACCCCGAGGCCTTCTACGATTGGTACAAGGTGAGTGCTAATCAGTCCCGCCCTACCTGTCCTACCTGTGATTGGATGAACAGGTGATTTGGGTGCTTTGTTATCTAGCTCTATTTCTTTCTTCCTTTCCTTTCCTTCATTCATTCATTTTCCTTTCCATCTTTATTTCTACCTGTCTATGTATCACCCTTTTTCCCATTTTCCTTTTTGCCCTTCATCTTTTTATCGCCATTTCTCCCTTTCATTGCTATCTTTTTTCACCTTTTTCTCTTAGTTCACCTTTTTTCGCTTTTTTTTCCTTTCATTTTCATTATTTTTCGCCTTTTTTCCTTTCATTTTCATTATTTTTCGCCTTTTTTCCTTTCATTTTCATTATTTTTCGCCTTTTTTCCTCTCATTTTCATTATTTTTCGCCTTTTTTCCTTTCATTTTCATTATTTTTCGCCTTTTTTCCTTTCATTTTCATTATTTTTCGCTTTTTTTCCTCTCATTTTCATTATTTTTCGCTTTTTTTCCTTTCATTTTCATTATTTTTCGCCTTTTTTTCTCTCATTTTCATTATTTTTCGCCTTTTTTCCTTTCATTTTAATTATTTTCGCCTTTTTTCCTCTCATTTTCATTATTTTTCGCCTTTTCCCCTTTACTTATTTATTTTCTCCTTTTTTCACTTATGTTTTCAAAGTCAGTTGCATGAATGAGCCTCGGTTTCAATCTCTATCAACTCATCTATCAAAATACCTGGCGAGTTCTAATCTTTCCTACCTGTGATTGGAGTTTGTCAGGTAGTTTTAATGGTTTGTTTTCGTTTATCCTTCTCTATGTAGTTTATTTATCATTCAGGGAAGGAGAGAAGGAAGAAGATAGGAGAGAGGGAAAGAGATAGAGATAGACAAGAAAATATTGGCCCAGATTAAACATTTCTCCCTTGCAATCTTTCTCTTCATCTGTCAAACTGCGAAGTAAGAAGGGAAGGAAAGGAAGAAAGAGATTGAGATAGATAAAGAAAACAATGGTGCAAATTCAACCTCCCTTCCTTAATATCTTTCTACTTATCTATCAAACTATCTATCTATCTATCTACTCTTATTTTCCTCGGTTCCTTTTTTCTTCCTTTTCATCATTTTCAAAGCCTGCATTCGATCCTATCTCCTCTACCCCTTTCTCTTCTTTCTTCATTCTTAATATTTTCAGAACTTGCCCTCCTTCCTTTCTCCCTCCTTCTCTTCCTTCCCTTCTTCACTTCCGTCCTCTCCTTTACATTTCCAAAATCTGCCTCCCTTCCTTCCTTTCTTTCCCGACCTTTTTCCTTCCCATTCTTTTCTTTTCCCTTCCTACCTTCCTCCTTCTTCGCAATCTTCTTCCTCTATTCTCCTTTTAGCCTCCTCCTCCTCCTCCTCCTCCTTCTCCTCCTCCTCCTCCTCTTCTTCTTCTTCCTCTTTCCATCAGGTATTTTCCCTCAGGTGCTCCAATCCTCCAAGGTGCTCTCTCTCTCTCTCTCTCTCTCTCTCTCTCTCTCTCTCTCTCTCTCTCTCTCTCTCTCTCTCTCTCTCTCTCTCTCTCTCTCTCTCTCTCTCTCTCTCTCTCTCTCTCTCTCTCTCTCTCTCTCTCTCAGGTAAACACTCTCAGGTACTCGTATTCTCTCAGATATTCTCTTTCCCGGCGCAACGTACTCGCACACGCACACACACACACACACACACACACACACACACACACACACACACACACACACAGACACAGAAGGACACCCGTTAGGCATTCATTCTGTGCTTCATAACAAACACAAACACACACACACACACACACACACACACACACACACACACACACACACACACACACACACACACACAGGCACAGGTGAGGTACATTAGCGGGCCGAGTTAAGGTCACCTGGTCGGGCCGTTTACCTGTTTGGACGGACAGGTAAAACGGAAAATCGTGTTCAATTGCGTTTACCGGGTCTGGCGGCGGTGTAATCAGGTTAGGTACACGCCGTTCACACTAACTTGGCGGACAGGCCCCTCCCCCCCTCCCCCACCTTCCCGGCACAAGCGAATATTACCAGTTAATCCACAGAAAGCCTCACACACTCGCCTCCAATTTGAAGTACCCAGTAATAACGGGGAAACCAAACCAAACAATTCGTTCTTACGTCAAACAAACAAAATGACTTGACCCCAAAAAGCAAACAACTCAGACCAAGCAATTTAACTGAACCTAACAACTTAGACCAAACAATTTAACTGAACCAAACCACTCAAAACCAAGCAACTTAAACAAGAAACCAATCAGCTTAAACAGCCTAACAACTCCCTCGTTCTTCCCTGTTAGTGTATGAGCCAATCAAGAAGCAGAAACACACCTCGCCAACTCAAGATTAAATGTGATTGGTGGATGTTAAGAAAGGTTAGATCTTATTGGTGGATGTTGGGAAAGGTTAGATCTCATTGGTGGATGCTGGGAAAAGTTAGGATTTCCTGGTGGATATTGGGAAAGGGAAAATCTTATTGGTGGATGTTGGGAAATATTAGACCTCATTGGTGGATGCTGGGAAAGATTACAGATCATTAGTAGATGCTGGGAAAGGTTAGATCTCATTGGTGGATGCTGGGAAAGATAAATCTCATTGGTTGATGCTGGGAAAGGTTAGATCTCATTGGTGGATGCTGGGAAAGGTTAAATCTCACTGGTGGATGCTGGGAAAGGTTAGATCTTATTGATGGATGCTGGGAAAGGTTAAATCTCTTTGGTGGATGCTGGGGAAGGTTAGATCTCATTGGTGGATGCTGGGAAAGGTTAGATCTTATTGGTGGATGCTGGAAAAGGTTAGATCTTATTGGTGGATGCTGGGAAAGTTTAAATCTCACTGGTGAATGCTGGGAAAGGTTAGATCTCATTGGTGGATGCTGGGGAAGATTTTTGATCATTGGTGGATGCTGGGAAAGGTCAGATCTCATTGACTGATGCTGGGAAAGGTTGGATCTTATTGGTGGGTGCTGGGGAAGTGTAGATTCTATTAGTGGATGCTGGGAAAGGTTATATCTCATTTGTGGATGTTGGGTAAAGTAAATTCTATTGGCGGATGCAGGTTAGATTATAGTGACTGTTGCTGGGCTGGCGGTTGGGGAGAGAGGGTGTGAGGAGGAGGGGGAAGAGGGGGTTGCAATGTTATTAAAAGAGCGTAAAAGAGTTAGCGCAAACAAAGACAGCTCGCCATTACACGCTATGCAACAGTACCGAGGCGGGCAATGTATCACCTTTAATGCAGGCAGGAGCGAAGACCAGGTGAGCGTCCAGGTAAATATTGTGGAGAGTAAAAAGGTACAGAAAGTAAACACACACACACACACACACACACACACACACACACACACACACACACACACACACACACACACACACACACACACACACACACACAATGCAAACACTTTCTCACCATTCTTTTCCCATCCCTTCCCCTCCCTTCTCTTCCTTCCCCATCCCTTCCTAACCCTTCCCTTCCCTTCCAAGAGCAAAGATGGAAGTATGCAAAATAAAGTATGAGTTAACAGACACATGAACAAACAACAAATAAATAAGTAAACAAATAATGACATAAACAAAAACGGCAAAACAATGTACCTTCAGCGGAGTTACAAACAATTCCAAACAACATCAAAACAAAACACCGTGACATCCAAACAAACAAAAACAGACACACACACAAACAAACACACCTATGAGTACTGAGCAAGACGAAGAGGTAGATTAACGCCATCACGTGTGGGCCATTAATCACGCGCTCATTAACACATACAAAAAGAAGAAAAAAAAAACATCACCATAACTACTACTACTACTACTACTACTACTACTACTACTACTACTAACACTGCCATTCTCCACCACTACTACTACTACTACTTCTATCACCCCCCCCCCCACCACCACCACCACCATTACGCCATCCAGAGTTGAACAGTGACAAACTTCCCTTCCCATCCATTCATCACACGGACACACACACACACACACACACACACACACACACACACACACACACACACACACACACACACAAAGGGCACAGACACTATTTTTCCTTTTCATCCCTTTCTTTCCTTTGCCTTCCCTTCCTCTTGCCTTCCCTTCCCTTCTCTTCGTTTTCATTTATTTTCCTTTCTTTTCCTTTCCTTTCCTTTCCCTTACCTTCCCTTTCCTACCCATTCTTTCCCATCCCTTCGTTTCCCATTCCTCTCCTTTACTTCTCTTCTCCTCCCTTCCTATCCCTTCTTTATCCATTCCTTTCCCCTTCCTTTTCCATCCCAACTTTGCCCTTCTCTTTCTTCTCCTTCCCATTTCTTCCCTCCCCATTTCCCCTCATCGTCACCCATCCCGTCACTTTCCATTCCATTCCTAACCCTTCCGTTCCCAACCCATTCTTTTCCCATCCCGTCATTCACTTTTTTCTATGCCTCCCTATCTTCTTTTTTTTCCCTCCCTGACTAACGCCGTAAGCTATATATTTACGAGGAAATTTACGTGTTTTTTTTTTTGTTTTTTTTTTTTACTGATAAATGTCACAAGAGCACAAAAACAAGGCTACGGGTATATGGACGGGGGCTTGTATCTATCTTCCCGTCTGTCTGTCTGTGTGTCTGTCTGTCTGTCTGTCTATTTGTCTTTCTATCGCAATTGCACGATGGAATGCGCACAGAAATTTATGGTCACTAAGTCTACGGTTTTTACTTTCCCATTTTCATTTACATGGTTTCGTTTTTTGCTTGTTTTTTTTGTGTGTGTGTATTTAATGGTCGTGGTGGTGAGGGTGAAGAGGATGGAAAAGGGAGGTAAAAAGAAAGGGGATGGGAAATGGGAGAAAAAATAAAGGAGAGGGGAAGGGATAGAGGTGAAAGGATTATGTTTGTACTGGTAATGGGGGTGGTGGTGGTGGTGGAGCTGAGGTGGAGGGGAAGGGAGGAGGAATGGGGAGAGGGAAGAGAGGAAAAGGAGGAAAGGGGGATGGGGAGAGGGGGAAAGGAAGGAAAATGAAAATGGGAAAAAGAGAAGGGAGGGATGAAAGGGGAGAGGAAGGGGAGAAGGGAAGGTGAGGAAAGGGGAAGGTGAGAAAAGGGGAAGGGGAGAAAATGGGGAAAGGAAGGAAAATGGAAATGGGAAAAGGAAGGGAGGGATGAAAGGGGAGGGAAGGGGAGAAAGGGAAGGTGAGTAAAGGGGAAGGGGAGAAAGGGAAAGGGAAGGAAGAACATGGAAATGGGAAAAGGAGAAGGGAGGGATGAAAAGGGAGGGAGGGGGAGAAGGGGAAGGTGAGGAAAGGGGAAGGGGAGAAAAGGGGGAAAGGAAGAAAATGGAAATGGGAAAAGGAGAAGGGAGGGATGAAAGGGGAGAGGGAAGGGGGGAGAAGGGGAAGGTGAGGAAAGGGGAAGGGGAGAAAAGGGGAAGGGGAGAAAAGGGGGAAAGGAAGGAAATGGAAATGGGAAAAGGAGAAGGGAGGGATGAAAGGGGAGAGGGAAGGGGGGAGAAGGGGAAGGTGAGGAAAGGGGAAGGGGAGAAAATGGGGAAAGGAAGGAAAATGTAAATGGGAAAAGGAGAAGGGAGGGATGAAAGGGGAGAGGGAAGGGGGGAGAAAGGGGAAGGGGAGGAAAGAGAAAAAGAAAGTGGAGAAAGGGGAGAAAAGGAACAGGAAAGAAGGGTAATTAATTTTTGTTGTCACCCTTTTTCATTTCCCATTTTTTTCTCGTCTTTTTTTTCCTCCGTTGATCGTGATGGAGGTGGTGGTGGATGAGAGAAAGAGGGAAGGGGGATGGGAAGGGGGAAGGGGAAGGGGGGATGGGAAGGGGGAGGGGGATGGGATGGGGGAGGGGGGGATTTGATGGGGATAAATGGTTCTTTGTCTGGATAATTAATGTTTTTTTCAAGGCTTGTATTGCTAATTTATTTCCCATCACTGTTACCCTCCCTTTGCCCACCTCCCCTCCTTTACTTCTCCCTCCCTTTAGTCAGTTATCCTCCCTTTTCCCACCCCCCTCCCTTACTTCACCCTCCCTTTAGTCAGTTATCCTCCCTTTGCCCACCCACCCCTCCCTTACTTCTCCCTCCCTTTAGTCAGTTATCCTCCCTTTGCTATTCCCTCCCTTTAATGTTCCTCTCCCATTAGTTAGTTATCCTCCCTTTGCTATTGCCTCCCTTTACCTCTCTCTTCCTTTATAGTCAGTTATCCTCCCTTTGCTATACCCTCCCTTTATTTCACCCTCCCTTTAGTCAGTTATCCTCCTTTTGCTATTTCTCCTCTTTACTTCACCCTCCCTTTAAAGTCAGTTATCCTCCCTTTGCCATCCCCCCTTCCCTACTTCTCCCTCCCTTTAGTCAGTTATCCTCCCTTTGCTACTCCCTCCCTTTATTGCTCCTCTCCCATTAGTCAAGTTACCCTCCCTTTGCAAATTTCCCCTTTTTACTTCACCCTCCCTTTAAAGTCAGTTATTCTCCCTTTGCTCTTCCCTCCCTTTATTTCAGCCCTCCTTTAGTCAGTTATCCTCCCTTTGCCATCCCCCCTCCCTTTAGTCAGTTATCCTCCCTTTGCTATTTTCCCCTTTACTTCTCTCTCCCTTTATAGTCAGTTATCCTCCCTTTGTTATTTCCTCTCTTTGCTTCACCTTCCCTTTATGGTCAGTTAATCTCCCTTCCTTATTGGCTCCCTTCACATCTCCCTCCCTTTAGTCAGTTATCCTTCCTTTCATATTGCCTCCCTCCACATCTCCCTCCCTTTAGTCAGTTATCCTCCCTTTGTTATTTCCTCCCTTTATAGTCATTTCCCCTCCCTTTGCTTTTTCTTCTTTTTTATTTTACCTTTCGCGCTTTTCGATCAAAGGTCAGAACAAACAAAAGGAACAAAAAAAGACCGCAAAATAGAAATATCAAGGTAAAAACTCAAGTAAAAAAAACGGAGCTAAAGTCAAGAAAAATAAAAAATAAAAACTCAAGACAAAAGTAGAACCAATAGAGGCAAAGTAAAAAAAAGGTCAGGATAAAAAAAAAAAAAAAAAACGGAGTAAAATTTGTCAAGGTAAAAAGAAGTAGAGTCAAGATAAAAAGAATCAAGGTGTAAACAACAACAACAGAAATAAAAATAAAAGACGAGAGAGAATACATTTTTTCCACCATTATCATTAGGCTCACCATTATCTTCATGATTGGCTTTGCATACTAATGACATCTTCCGTCCCTTACTTGTGGAGAGCGAGCACACTAACTAATTACTCGCCATTTTTATACACTTTTTGGCGCCGAGGCAAATTACAGGCGCGCTGAGCCGTCTATATCAAGGTATACCAGAGCTGAGGTCAGGGCAGGTCACGTGACGCTGATCAGGGGTCAAACACTCTGTCCGTCGCCCTTTATTATTTTTTTTTTTTTACGTAAGAAACTTAACTTTTCTTCTTTACAGGGTTAGGCATCAAGTTTTGTCACACATATCTTATAAACTCACTTTTTTTTTTTTTTTTTTTGTATCTCAGTTTCCCCTTAACATGCTTATCTTTACTTCCTTAATTTCTGTTTCATATTAACTTTTGTCTGATATTTACTCCGTCTCACCCTTACTTTTTTTTCATATTTACTTTTTTTCTCACTTATTTCAGTCCCACCTTTATCTCTGTCTCACTTTTACCTCCATCTCATATCTACTTCGTCTCATTTCTACTTCATCTCATATCTACGTCATCTCTTACTCATTCCGTCTCATATTCACTCCGTCTCATATTCACTCCGTCTCATATTCACTCCGTCTCATATTCACTCCGTCTCATATTCACTCCGTCTCATATTCACTCCGTCTCCTATCCACTTCATTTTACATTTACTCCGTTCCATATTAACTTCCGTCTCAACCTAACTTCCGTCTCAACCTAACTTCCGTCTCAACCTAACTTCCGTCTCAACCTAACTTCCGTCTCAACCTAACTTCCGTCTCCCTCTCTCACACCAGGACGGGGACGGAATCACAGACACGTGGAACAGATACGTGCCCAAGAAGCGTCTGCTCAAGATCAAGAACGTGAGGGGCGTGGACGCGGGGGTCTACACATGCAAGGGCGTCAATGGGTTCGGCCGCGCCAACGCCTCCACCTCGCTCATTGTCTTGGGTGAGTGGACCTGAGTGTCACCTGTCTCACCTGGCGTTACCTGATTGTCTACCTGTTTGTCTGATCTTATCTGGTGTATGTGTGTGAGTGAGTGAGTGAGTGAAAGTAAGTTAGTTAGATGGATAGATATAGAAATAGATAAGTAGGTGGATAGATAGATAGATAGATAAATAGTTAAATGAATGAATAAGTGAGTGAGTGAGTGAATCAGTTGATAAGTTAGTGAGTGAGAGAGAAAGATAGTTATTTAGTTAGTTATTAGTTAGTTAAGCTAGATATATATATAGACATACAGATAAATACAGTTGTTTAGTTAGATAGATAGATTTAGATAGATATACAGTCAGTCAGTTAGTCGGTCGGTTAGTTAATGAGTGAGTGTGTTAGTCAGGCAGGTGTTGCATAAAAGCGATGAAAAAAGTGATGAAGCGTAATCATATCTTTATTAGTCCAGGTTAATTAGGGTTTACCTGGCGTGACCCGGCCCGTGGTGTTTGTTTGATGTGGCCGAGTGTAATTATCCCTTTGTTAGCCTTATCTGACCTCATCTAACCTCGTTTAACCACCTGAGCTTAATTAATCTAACCTGCTCCCTTCTTCCTGCCTGCCCATCCATCACTGACCTGCCTGCCTGCTTACCTTCCGTTCTCCCTACCCACAGACATCTACCTATCAATCAATTTACCTATCAATGTTTCCTTCCCTCCTTCCTCCCTTCCTTCCCTCTTGCCTTCCTTCCTTCCTTCGTTCCCTACCTCTCTTTCTATCCATCTATCTATTCCTACATACCTCCATACCTCTCCTTACCTATTAATCAATTTACCTATCAATGTTTCCTTCCTTCCTTCCTTCCTTTTATCGTTCCCTACCTATCTTTCTATCCATCTATCTATGCCTACATACCTTCCTACCTCTCCTTACCCATCTATCTCCTTCCCTTTCCCTACCTACATATTTACCTACCTTTGCTGTCTATAAACTATCTACCTCCCTTCCCCTTTTTCCTCCTTATCTATACTTCCCATCTACCTTCTTCCTTACCTACATATCAGTCTATCTACTTACCTATCTACCTATATACCTCCCTACCTTCTTCTCTTCCTTTCCCCTTATTCTCCCTACCCTAACACCCTCCTTACCTACCTACCTAATACCTCCCTACCTTCCTCTCCCTTTCCCCTGTCCTCCCTACACTAACACCCTCACTCCTTACCTACCCACCTTTTCACCTACCTAACTAACCCACTTCACCCCTCACTCAGGTAACACAAACGCACGCAATGAGTCGCGGCCTCGCACTCAATGCCGCACGCACACACGCACGCACGCTTGAAAAGAGCCAATCTGTCCGACTCTTCCCGCTCCACAAACTTATTTATCGGCGTGTTATGATGGCGCGCAAATTTAACCTGCAATCATTTCATTCCACACCAATATGGACCCCTGGTTAGGCTGTAACTCTACCTCCACCCCTACTCTCTCTCTCTCTCTCTCTCTCTCTCTCTCTCTCTCTCTCTCTCTCTCTCTCTCTCTCTCTCTCTCTCTCTCTCTCTCTCTCTCTCTCTCTCTCTCTCTCTCTCTCTCTCTCTCTCTCTCTCTCTCTCTCTCCCTTATTCTTCTTCTATAGCTCATCTTTGTTTGTTTTTACTAATCATTTCTCTTCTCTCCTGTTCCCCTTATTCTCTCTCTCGTTCTCTCCACTTTCCCTCACCTCTTTCCTTCCCCCTCTCCTGTCAACCTCCCCTCCACAAACATTATGTCCCCAGGTAACCCTAACAAACAAAACACCTTAATTAACCTCCCCCTTAACACCTGTCCTCTACCCCCCTGCCCAGGTAAAGGTGAGGTGCTGGATAACCTCACCAAACCTGTCCTGACGGAGGTGTCGCCGCAGGTGCCCATACACAGGCGTCGAGGGGACACCTTGACGCTAACCTGCCGCGCGAGGAGCCTCATTAAGCCTGTGGTCACCTGGTCGAAGGTATGTACAGGTGTGAAGTGTGGGTGATGGAGGGAGATGTGTGAGGTAGGGAAGTAAAAATGTGTGTAATAAGAAGTGTAGGGGGAGGGTAGGAGAAGGTAGAAGGGGAGTAGATAGATAGATGTAGATAAGTAGGTGGACGGGTAGATAGATAGATAGATAGATAAATAGTTAAATGAATGAATAAGTGAGTGAGTGAGTGAATGAGTTGATAAGCTAGTGAGTGAGTGAGAAAGATAGTTGATTATTTAGTTAGTTATCAGTTAGTTAAGTTAGATAGATAGATAGATAGATAGATACAGATAGAGATACAGTTGTTTAGTTAGATCGATAGATAGATAGATAGGAAGGAGCAAGGGAGATGGTGAGTAGGGAGAAGATAGGGAGGTAGATAGGTGGACAGATGTGTAAAGAGGGAGGTGTAATGGGAGGAGGGAGGGAGAAAGGGTGCGTGGATGAGGTAGGGAGGGAGGTGGGCAAGTGTGGCGTAATTGAAGGGATGAATCAGTAAGTGGATTTAAGTGGAAGTAGGTGAGGATAGATGGATGAAAAGTGGATATATAATGAAGTAGGTGAGTTTAAGTGGGTGAAAACTAGATGTAAGTGGACGAAAGTAAAAGTGTATTTGCGGAAAGTGGAATTATGTGGAAAGAACGTGGAAGGAAAGTGGATTTAAGTGAATGTCAGTAAGTGTACATTAACAAAAAAATGAGTAAAGTGGAAATGAGTGATAAGAAAGTTGATTTAAGTGAATGTAAGTAACTGTACAGTAACACAAAAATGAGTAATGGGGAAATGAGTGAAAATAATGTTGATTTAAGTGGAAATGAGAAAGTGTACATTAACAGAAAAGTGGATTTAAGTGTGAAATGCGTGAGTGTACATATGCAGAAAGTGGAGGTAGGTGGAAGCTGGTGGAAGGTGGGGAAGCATTACCTGAATACATTAATAATCTCACGAGGGTTCCAGGTAAATATGAGGTAATTAAGGTGAGGGCAGGTGTAATGGAGACGATGAGTGTGTGTGTGTGTGTGTGTGTGTGTGTGTGTGTGTGTGTGTGTGTGTGTGTGTGTGTGTGTGTGTGTGTGTGTGTGTGTGTGTGTGTGTGTGTGTGTGTGTGTGCAAGGGAGTGATGGAATGAATGCTCGCGTTACGTTTGTGTTAGTGGTGATGATAGTGGTGATGGTGGTGGTGGTGATGGTGGTGATGATGGTGGTGATGATGGTGGTGCAAGGTGCTCCTCGCCAGCCAGACACGCCCACACCACCCATCCCTCACACATTTATGGCGCAGAACACCGCCACAATATTCTCCCTTCAATACCATCACCACCAACCCCACCAACCCCACCACCACCACCATCCCCAGCACCACCCCCACCACCACCACCACCACCATCCCCACCACCACCACCACCACCATCAACACCACTCAGTATACTCAGCACCGCCAACGACACCCAGCACCCAGACCTCAGCACACCCGGGAGCTTCATTTTCCTTACAGACAGCAACAAAACGCGGGTCTTCCTTGCACATATATGCTCTCGTTTGTTTGTTTGTTTGAGTATTGGTGTCGTTGTGGTTCTTTTATCTCCTGCGTTTTCTTTACAGCGTGGAATTTTTTTTTGTATTATTTTGTTTTTTCTTGTTTTTTTTCCTAGTATTTTTTCAGTTTTTTTTCCTCGCGGCATTTTCTTGTATTATTTTGTCTTTTTTTCCTCTATTTTTTCCTAGTATTTTTTTCCTATCTTATTTTTCTATCGTTTTCCTTTTTTTTTTTGTTTGTAGTTCTTTTCAAGCGATTAGTTTTAGTGTTTTTTTTCTCAAGCTATTTTTACGTAACATTTTTTTTCTTTCTATTAATATTTTCTCTTCTATTTCTATCTAATATTTTTTCAAGCGATTTTTTTTTCTAGCGGTTATTTTTTACCGCGTTTCTCTCTTACCCTTGAACTACTTTTTTTTACTGGAACGAAAAAAATAAAATAACGTAACAAGCTCCATTTTACATACATACACATACACATACATACGCACATACACGAAAGAGACGCAAAAAAAAGAAAAAAAGGGACATGTTTAAGGAGAAAAATAAATACATGAAAAAAACGGAGGCAAAAAAAGACTTCTATGTTTAAGGCAAAAAATTAACCGATACCTTTTTTTATATATAAGGTTTTTGGACACTTTTGGATTCCACGACAGGTTAATTATCAGCTCCACACCTTCAGCCGTTTCCCCAACACACCTGTGCCCGCCCATTAACGACTCTACACACCTCGACCACACCTGCACACACACACACACACACACACACACACACACACACACCTGCACACACACCTGCACACACACACCCGTATACACACACCTATCTCATTGCGTTAACTAATATTATCCTTGTTTTCTTCCTCCTCCACCTCCTTTTACTCCTCTCTTTCTCTCTATTCTACTCTTATTTCCTTTTTCCTCTTTCTTTTCTCTTCCTCCTCTTCCGATTGTCTCATCTCTCTTCTTCTTCTTTACTTGTTATTCTTATTTTCGTTCTTCTTCTACATTATCTTTCTTTTCTCCTTCGCATATCTTCTTTTTTATCCTGTTTCTTTCTTTCTCTTTCCTATTTCCTTTTCCTCTTCTCACTTTCTTCCCTTCACCTCCTCCTTCTTTTACTGTTATTCCTGTTCTTGCTCATTATCTTTCTTCCCCTTTCGTCTTCATTCTTCTCCTCCCTTTTCTTTCTTTGTTATACTTTAATTTCTCCTCCTCATTCTCATCTTCCCTTTTCTCTCTTTATATATTTTCTACTCCTCCCCATACTTTCCCTACTCGTCATTCTTACCCTTTCTCTGTTCCTTCATTATATTCTTCTTCTCCCTTCACTTTCCTTCCTTCTCCTCCTTCCCTTCCTCCTTCTCCTTCTCCCCACTCTAGGATGGCGCAAGGCTGGAAACGCGGGGAGAGCAGTTCCATCTCCGCAGCGTCTCACCCATGGATGCCGGACAGTACACGTGCAGGGCGGAGTCAAATCTAGGGGCCGCCACTGCCAATTTCACTGTCTACGTGGAAGGTGAGTATCAGTAGTAGTAGTAGTAGTAGTAGTAGAAGTGGTGGTGGTAGTGATGGTGATGGTAGTGGTATTAGAATCAGTGGAGGAGGAGGAGGAGGAGGCGGAGGAGGAGAAATAGTGTTGGGAGAAGAAATATTAGAGTAAAAAAAGAAAGGAAGGAAGAATGAAGAGAGAATGAGAAAGAACAAAGAGAAAGATGGATAATAAAGAACAAGAATGAAAAGGAGAGTGAATGAAAAAGAATGAAGATGGTGATGATTAGGAGGAAGATGAAAAAGAAGAAGAAAAAGAGAAAAAAGAAAAAGAAGAGTATGAATCTAAAGAGTAAAAAAAAAGTTGTAAGTTATTTTTTGTTTTCCTTTCTTTCTTTTCTTTCTTCTTATTTTTCTTCTATTTTCCTCTTCCTTTATCTTTCCACTTATTCAGTTTCCTTCCTTTATTCCTCACTTCCACAATTTCCTCCTCTCATCTCCTTTATGTACCAGTTTATTATATATTTTCTCTGCTTCCTTTCTTCCTTCCTTCCTTCCTTATAATTATCTTCACTAATTTGATCTTGGATTCTTCTTCTTCCTCGTCTTCTTTTATTGCGTTTAATCAAGTGTTTCATTATTTTTACCATCTTGTAATGTTTTTCCTCCTCCTCCTCCTCCTCCTCCTCCTCCTCCTCCTCCTCCTCCTCCTCCTCCTCCTCCTCCTCCTCCTCCTCGTTCCCTTGCAATTTACTTCTAAGTCTTCCCTTTATGTCTTTCTTTTATCTTTCATTTGTAACTTGACTCTTCTTCTTTGTACTCTCCTCCTCCTCCTCCTCCTCCTCCTCCTCCTCCTCTTGCTTTCACTCTCCCTCTCACTCTCTGACATTTGTTTCCTCCCTCTTTCTTTCATTATTTTTTTTCCATTTCATCCTGTCATAATCTCTCTCTCTCTCTCTCTCTCTCTCTCTCTCTCTCTCTCTCTCTCTCTCTCTCTCTCTCTCTCTCTCTCTCTCTCTCTCTCTCTCTCTCTCTCTCTCTCTCTCTCTCTCTCTCTCTCTCTCTCTCTCTCTCTCTCTCTCTCATTATTTTCTAGTACGTTTCCTCCTCTTTATTTCCTCTCCCTCTTCGCTCCCTCAAAACATCCTTCAACAGACTGTCTCTTCCTCACTTCCTCTTCCTCTTCCTCTTCTTTTTCCTCTTGTTCGTGGAAATCCTTTAATCATATTTCTGTCATCTCCTTTTCTTCTTCCTCTTCTTTTTCTTCTTCACCCTTCACTCCTACGACTACAACTACTTTCCTCCTCCTCCTCCTCTTCCTCCTCCTCCTCCTCCTCTTCTTTTTATCCTTCAATTACATACATAGTTTCTCTCATAATCTGCCTCTTCCTCTTCTTCTTCCTCTTAGTCCTTCTCAAAGTTCTCCTCCTCCTCCTCCTCCTCCTCCTCCTCCTCCTCCTCCTCCTCCTTTTCCATCTCGTTATAGCAAGTCGTGCAGGGGAACCAAAACACACACACACACACACACACACACACACACTCGGACCATTATCCCCCAAGCACCCTTTCAACAGACCTCTCCCCCCTCTCTCCCTCTCCCTCTCCCTCTCTCTCTCTCTCTCTCTCTCTCTCTCTCTCTCTCTCTCTCTCTCTCTGGTGGACACTGCCTATCTTCTCCCAAGTACCATTATCGTTTGTAACCTCCTCCTCCTCCTCCTCCTCCGCTTGTGAAATAAATAAAGCTTAACATTTTTTGCTCTTCTTATATTTTTTTCGTTTAT
>NC_066524.1:14431660-14444160 GCF_024679095.1 Eriocheir sinensis
TATTACTACGACTACTTCAGAGCACTTCACACAAACACTTTACATTGCTTCACTTGATTTATGACCCTTCCAAAGAACCTCTGTGTATCTCTCTCTCTCTCTCTCTCTCTCTCTCTCTCTCTCTCTCTCTCTCTCTCTCTCTCTCTCTCTCTCTCTCTCTCTCTCTCTCTCTCTCTCTCTCTCTCTCTCTCTCTCTCTCTCTCTCTCTCAAGGGTAGGGACAAGGGCAGCTCTGAGAGTGATTTATCTTCCTGTTTACCTGAATGGCCCACCTGTGTGTGTGTGTGTGTGTGTGTGTGTGTGTGTGTGTGTGTGTGTGATAACAAAGGGACGCTTGAACTAAAATACATGAAAAATAACAAAATAAATAAACAAAAAAAAAAGGAAAAAAACATGTAGGAAAAATGATGCACCAAAGAAAAACAAAAATAAAAAGAAGAAAAAATGAAAATAAAAGGAAAATAATAATAAAACAAGGGAGGGGAAAAAGCAAAAATAAAACAAGACAAAGAAGAATAAATAAAATAACAAAAATAAGCACTAAAAAGAAGCACACACACACACACACACACACACACACACACACACACACACACACACACACACACACACTCACACACACACTCACCCACCCTCACACACACACGAACAAAACCAAACAAGAAAAAAAAAAGCCAAAAAAAAAAGCCACTCAAAATATCGAAAAAGCAAAAGACGAGAAAATAAAAAGAGAAAATAAAAGAGATGAAAAAAAATGTCTGAGCACGCGATTACTCTTTTATATCTTAATGAAGAGAACTTTTGCTCCTCGGCCTCATTAATGCAGGTATTTTTAACGCACCTAATGAGCGAAGAATGGAATTTGCCTAATTTTTTTCCTGACTGTCGCAAGGGCAAACAGGAGGGAGGGAGGGAGGAGAGGGGAGGGAAGGAAGAAGAAAGTACGGATGGAGAGGGAAAGAAAGAAGGGGGTAGGAAAGGGAGGGAAAGAAAGAAGGGAGTAGGGATGGGGAGGGAAAGGGAAGGGAGGGAAAGGAAGAAGGGGTTGAGGAAGAGAAGGGAAAGGGAGGGGGTAGAGATGGGCAGGGAAAAGGAAGGGAGGGAAAGGAAGAAAGGGTTATGGAAGAGGAGGGAGGGAGGAAGAGGAGTAGGGGCGGGGAAGGAAAGGGAAGGGAGGGAAATGAAGAACGGGTTGAGGAGGAAGAGGAGGGAAGAGGAGAAGAAGGTAGAAAAGGACTGAGAAAGAAGGCTAAAGAAAAAGAAGGGTTGAAGAAAGAAAGATAGAGAAGGGTTCATGAAAGGGCGGAAAAGAAAGGGAAGGGAGAGGATGCTTAGAAGAGAATGATGGATAAGTAGAGTGGAATAAAAGAGGGAGAAAGGAGGAAGAGGAGATGAAAAGAAAGGAGAGGAAGGGAGAGATGAAAAATGAAGGAAAGAAAAGGATGGTTGAGAGGGAAGGGAAGGTAGGAAGGAGGAAAATGTAGGAAGAAAGGGAGGGTAAAGATAAGGAAGGAGAAAAGAATGGGAGATTTTTAGAGAGGGAGAGAAAAAAAAAAGGGAGAGAAAAAGTTAAGAGATGAGAGAAGAGGTAAGAAGAGAGGAAGAAAAGGAGGAAAAACGGAGGAAGAGTGGAAAGGTAGGAAGAGAAGAAGGAAGGAGGGAGGAAGGGTAGGGAGAGAGAGAGGAAGGGTAGGGAGAGAGAGAGGAAGGGTAGGGAGAGAAGGAGGAAGGGAGGCAAGGAGGAGGGAGGAAAGATGAGGCAAAAGAGACAAGATTTTCTCTCTCGCTCTAAAACACGAAAAAATAAATTCCTGAAAGAGGGAGGCAAAGAAAAATGAGAGAGAGAGAGAGAGAAACTTATATTCCTCCTCTTCCTCCTTCAACATTATTTCCCCTCCTCCTCCTCTTCTTCTTTCTTCTCCTCCTTCTTCTTCCACCATAAATGCTCCTCCTCTTCCACCTCTTCGTCATCTACTAACCGTCTTCCTCCTCTACATCTTCCTTCTCTTCTTCTTTAAATGACATCTTCCTCCACCTCCTACTCCTCCACCCATACTCCACTTCCTCCTCCATCTCTATCACTTCGCTTCCTTTCATTCCTCCCTCTACAAAAAAAATAAAGTCCTTCCTCCATCACCTCTCCATCTCCATCCTCACTCCACCTCCTTCTCCTCCTGCAGTGGCTGAAGGAACTGTCCCCGGAGCAGGAACGCGCGGGCTACATGCTCAACGCCACGCGCATGCTGGCGGGGCGGCGCTACATGATGATGGAGGGCGTGGAGGGCGTGGTGGCGCGGGGGGGCGGGGAGTATCTGACCAAGTTGACCCTGAGCCGCGCCACTCCAGCCGCGGCGGGCGTGTATGTGTGCCTGGCCGTCAACGATTTGGGGTTCTCCTTCAAGAAAGCCCACCTCACCGTCCGCAGGCAGCCAGGTGAGATAGTTAATTGGGTCGTATTATAAAATCTTTCGTCGCCCAAGAACACATATTTGACAAGGCCATTGACCTCTCTTTCGGCCACCTCTTTGGATTCTTTTTGTGAGCAGCGAGTAGCGGGCTTTTTTTTTATTATTGTTTACTTTTTTTGTGCCCTTGAGCTGTCTCCTTTGTTGTAAAAAAAAAAGTTGTGGGCATTTCCAAGATTTCCAAGTAAGTTATTTGTTTTCATTTATACTATCTCGCATCTTTTTTTTTTTTACAGCAAGGTTGACAGGAAGATAGAGAGGGAAGGAAAGTGAGATAAGGAGGAAAAGAGGGAGGGAAGGAGGGAGGGATGGAGGGAGGGAGGGAATAATCAACTAAGTCTTGTTTTATGACCCTGGTGGTAGTTTGACCCTTCTTCTGTACCGTGAACCTAAAGAAACACTCATTAGAACCTGACTGCCCCCCTCTTTGACCTTTAGAAATAGCTGATGTTAGGAGCGATAAATTATAGGAAATGAACGAAAGATGAAGACGGACGCTACAATTAATAAGGCTTTCGTAGGAGTTGTGGGCATTTCCAAGAGTAGTTTTACGCTTCTGGTGGTAGTGTGACCCTTCTTCTGTACCGTGAACCTGATGTTAGGAGCGATAAATTATAGGAAATGAACGAAAGATAAGGACGGACGCTACAATTAATAAGGCTTTCGTAGGAGTTGTGGGCATTTCCAAGAGTAGTTTTATGCTCCTGGTGGTAGTTTGACCCTTCTTCTGTACCGTGAACCTAAAGAAACACTCATTAGAACCTGACTGCCCCCTTCTTTGACCTTTAGAAATAGCTGATGTGAGAAGCCATGGTGACTTATAATACGGATCAATGAGCGTTTTTTTTTTTTTACTCCACCCGAAATTGACCTTTACTTTTGTCTGTTATGGGAGCGGCGAGTAGCGAGCTTTTTTTTTTTTTTTGCACTCTTTTTGTTGCCCTTGAGCCCTCTCCTTTCATGTAAAAAAAAAGGTAGACAGGAAGATAGAGAGGGAAGGAAAGTGAGATAAGGAGGAAAAGAGGGAGGGAAGGAGAGATATAGGGAAGAAGGGGGGAGGTAATAATCAAGTACGTTTTTTGTTTTTATTTATACCATCTCGGAGGCAGCCAGGTGAGATAATGAGTGTTCTTTTTTTTTACAGCAAGGTGAGATCAGGAGGAAAAGAGGGAGGGGAGGAGAGAGATAGTGAAGGAGAAAGGGAGGGAGGGAGGGAATAATCAACTAAGTCTTTTGTTAGTATTTATCTTATCCCGCAGGCAGCCAGGCGAGATAATGAGCTGGTTTACCTGTCTATAATACTTTAAGTCTCCTCTCACCTTTCCCTTTGGCAGTCATATGAGTTAATTAGTTGGTCTACCTGCATTTCCTAAGGTTAATGAGTTTTCCTACCTGTAATCTTCCTCCACAATGCATTCTCTTAGGCTAATGAGTTGGGTTACCTGTTTATTGCCCCTTCACCTGTCCTCTCACCCAGCTTTTTCTCACTTTCTTCTCATATTTTTTTTACTTCATTCTCCCCTTTTCTACATCCCCTTTCCCTCACCTTCCCCTTCACCTCACGTTTTCTTAGACAGTCAGGTGAGTTAATGAGTTAGTTCACCTGTCTAATCTTCTTTCGTTTTTGTAAGGTTAAGACATTGGTTTACCTGTCCTATCTCAACTTTCCCTTTCATGATCAGTCTCTCTCCTTTTCCTCATATAATCGAATTTCTTCATTTCTCTCTCCTACAAAGACAAGCTATTTTTCCTCCTCTCTCTATTCGTCGTGTTCTTCTCCTCCTCCTCCTCTTCTTCCTCCTCCTCCTCCTCCTTTTCCTGGTGCATCTAATCCCACCACAAATAATCGCTTTCATTCTTCCTCCGCCTAATTCTGCTGTGACTAATCCTCCTCCTCCTCCTCTTCCTCCTCCTTCTCTTCCTCCCCCAGGGCCTGAGTACCCCCCCGTGAGGCAGGAGGAGAGGAGTGTCAACTGGCTCTTCCTCATCATCCCCGCGGTGGTGGTGGTGGTGGTGGTGATCGCCGTGGTGGTGTGTCAGGTGAGTGGTGATGAGTGGTGAGTGAGGAAGTGGTGAGTGAGTGGTGAGTGAGTGGTGAGTGAGGAAGTGGGTGGTGAGTGAGTGAGTGGTGAGTGAGTGGTGAGGAAGTGAGTGGTGAGTGAGTGGTGAGTGAGTAAGTGGGTGGTGATGAGTGGGCTGTGGTGAGTGAGTGATGAGTGAGTGATGAGTGAGTGGTGAGTGATTGTGAGTAGACAGAAGATGCAGTGAATGAATGAATGAAGACAGGATGAATAGAAATGATAGAATAAAAAATGAATGAGTGAATGAGTGAATGAATGAAGGAAGGAAGGAATAGAGGGAAAAAGGTTACAATAGATGGATAATTATAGAAAGAAAATGGAAGAAAAGAAAACGGAGGAGGAGAAGGAGGAGGAAGAGGAGGAGGAGGAGGAGGAGGAGGAGGAAGATAAAGAAGGGAGGAAAGTGAGATAGAGAGGGAGAGAGGGAGGAAGGGAGGGATGGATGGAGAGAAAAAGTGAGTAGTCTTTTTTTTTCATTTATTCATTTATTTCGTTTTTTTATTTTCATTTTAATATTTTGTTTTTATTTATTATCTATACTCTCTCTCTCTCTCTCTCTCTCTCTCTCTCTCTCTCTCTCTCTCTCTCTCTCTCTCTCTCTCTCTCTCTCTCTCTCTCTCTCTCTCTCTCTCTCTCTCTCTCTCTCTCTCTCTCTCTCTCTCTCTCTCTCTCTCTCTCGTAATAAATGGGTTCCGCCTACACCTAAGCCTCCTCCTCCTCCTCCTCCTCCTCCTCCTCTTCCTCCTCCTCCTCCTCCATTCAGCCTTACTCCACCTTTAAGCATTTCCCTCCATTGCCTCCCCTTCTTCCTCCTCTTCTTTATTCCCCTTTTTATCTTTTTCCTTTCTTAATCTTTTTTCCTTTCTTTATCTTTATCTCCATCTTTATCTTTTCTTTATCTTTATCTTTCCTCTCTTTATCTTAATCTTTTTTCTTTCCTAATCTTTTTTTCCTAATCTTTTTTTTCATTTCTTTATCTTTTTCCTTTCTTAATTTTCAATCTCTCAATTTCTACGTTTCTTGTTTCATCTCTCGTCTTCCTCTTCTCTCTCTCTCCTTTTTATCTCCCTCTTCTCTCTTTTTTCCTCCCCACCTCTTACCTTCTTCCTACCCTTCTCTCCCCTCTGTTTCCCCTTCTATTCTCTCCTCTTCCTCTTTTCTCTCTCCCTTTTATCTCCCTCTTCTCCATTCGTTCTCTCCATCTCCTACTTCCTTCCTCCCCTTCTCTCCCCTCTGTTTCCCCTCCCATTCTCTCCTCTTCCTCTTCTCTCTCTCCATTTTATCTCCCTCTTCTCCATTCGTTCTCTCCATCTCCTACTTCCTTCCTCCCCTTCTCTCCCCTCTGTTTCCCCTCCCATTCTCTCCTCTTCCTCTTCTCTCTCTCTCCCTTTTATCTCCCTCTTCTCCCTTTTTTCCTCCCTATCTCCTGCTCCCTTTTCTCTCCTCCTCCCTTAGTTTCCCTTCTTATAAGCTCCCCTTTATCTCCCCTTTTCTCCCTTCTTCCTCCCCACCTCCGACTCTTTCCTCTCTCCCTTATTTCTCCTTCCAAAGTCTCTTCTCTCCCTCCCTTCCTCTTCCTTCCCTTTTTCCTCCCCACCTCCAACTCTCTTTCCTCTCATCCTCCTTCCTTTAGTTCTCCTCTCTTAAGCTCCCCTCTCCCTCCCCTCCCCTCCCTTCTTCCTCCCCACCTCCCATCTTCTTTTTCACCTGTCTCCTCACTCACATCTCCCCTTCTTTCTTTATTCCTTCTCATCCGTCTCCCCTCTGCCATCTCCCCTCCTCTCTCCCCTCCCCTCCCCTCTTCCCGCCCGCAGCCTCATCCATCTCCCCTTTCCCTCAGACCTGTTGTCGAAAAAGTCATTTATCTTCCCAGTGAGGGGAGACACGCCTGCCATCTTCTGCTCCCCAGCCTCCCCTCCCCTTCCCGTCCCTCCCCTCCCCTTTCTCTCCTCTTATTCATTTGATAAGGTTGTGTTTTTTCCTCTTTTCCTCTCCCCGTTTCACATTTTTATCATCTCATTCTCCCCTCCTCTCCCCTAACAACCTCCCCTTCCCTCCACTCCTCATCTTCCTCTCCCCTCTCCTCTACAACCTCCCTTTTCACCTGTTTCTCCCCTTTTCCCCTCATCATCGGCATTTTCTCCTATTTAACTTCTTTACTTTTTTCAATTAGTCTCCCTTTATTTTCCTCCTCCCTTAACCTCTATTCTTTCGGTGTTTCCCCTCTTCTCTTCTCCCTTTTGACCTCTTTCTCCTTCTCCCTTTTTCTCCTCATCATCGGCATTTTCTCCTCTTCAACTTCTTTACTTTCTTTTATTAGTCTCCCTTTATTTTCCTTCCCCTTAACTTCCATTCATATTCCTCCCTTTATTTTCCTCCCTCTTCTCTCTCTCTCTCTCTCTCTCTCTCTCTCTCTCTCTCTCTCTCTCTCTCTCTCTCTCTCTCTCTCTCTCTCTCTCTCTCTCTCTCTCTCTCTCTCTCTCTCTCTCTCTCTCTCTCTCCCCTTAAAGAAATATTGCTCCCCTCTCCTTATCTCTTTAAATAAACATCATCTTCATCCTCTCCTCCCCTCTACACCTCTTCACATCCTTTCTTCCCCATTAACTTTCCCTTTATTTACCTTTCCCTTCCCTATCCCTTTCTTTACCCTATCCTTTCTTTTTCATTCTTTTTTCCTTTCTTCCTCTTCTCTTTCTCTACCCTCCTCTTTTATATTCATCTATCCAGTTGTACTATCTTATCTTACATAACCTTTCCTTCTTTATTCCTTTAATCTATTTTCCTTTCCTTCCCTTCTCTTCCCTTCCTTTCCCTCCCCTTCCTTTATCTTACTTTACCGTTCCTTACCCTCCTTTTACTTTCCCTTCCTTTCCTTTTCTTTCCATTCACTTCCATTCCCTTCCTTTCCTCTCCTTTCCTTTCATTATCTTACATCGCCAAATTTTACTTTCCCTGTCCTTTCCTTCCCATATCTTCCCTTCCCTTCCCTTCCCTTCCCTTCCTTTCACTTCCTTTCCCTTCCCTTCCCTTATCTTACTTTATCTTCCCTTTCCTTTCCATACATTCCCTTTCCTTCCCTTACCTTCTTTTATCCCCTTTCATCCTTCTTTACCATCTTCAATCATCTCCCTTGCCCTTTTCACTCCATATCTCCTCCTCCTTCTCCTCCTCCTCCTCCTCCTCCTCCCTCACCTGCCAACCCTTCACTCCGAGACCCTGATTCACCTTGCTCACCTGGGAAATTTAGGGGCGTTTGAGAAAAGACGTTTTTTTCACTCTAGAGAAATTACCTGAACTGTCACCTGTATACACACACACACACACACACACACACACACACACACACACACACACATACATACATCACCTCTTCCTCCTCCTCTTCTTCTTTATTCCCCTTTTATCCTTTTTATTCCATTTATTGTTTATCTCCCCTCTTCCTCTTCTCTCCCTTTCTTCTCCCTCCTCTCTCTTTCCTCCCCACCATGTTCTCCTCCCCCATCACCACCATCACCACCACTATCTTCCTATGACCTTTTCTGACCTTTTTTCACGATGAGGTCACTATCAGAGGTCATGAAATAGGTTGTTACTCTCCATGTTATCTCCTCCTCCTCCTTCTCCTCCTCCTTTATCTATCTCCGTTTCCTCCACTTCTCTTTTCTTTACTGCCAAATAACTTTCTTTGTCTCCTTTCCTCCACCTAATCCTATCATACTTCTCCTCCCCTCTTCCCCTCCTTCTCTTCCCCCCTTCCCCAATACCTCCCCAATGCTCTTAACTTTTCCTTATGGGGTTCTTTACGACTCATCTCACCTCATAAACTCAGACTCACCTTCACACCTCTCTGACCACCTCCACCACCACCACCATACCTGTCCACTCTCTCCCTCTCCCCTCATACACCTGTGCTCTCCCTCCCTCCCTCCCTTCCCTCTTTCCCTCCTTCCTCTTACCTCTCTCTCCCTCTCTACCTGTCTCCCTCTCGCTTACACACACCTGCTCCGATGGGTTTTGTATATGTGTGGTTTGAAGGTTTTATTTTCATTTATCTTTATTTATTTATTTTTATTAATGTGTGCCTGTGTGTGTGTGTGTGTGTGTGTGTGTGTGTGTGTGTGTGTGTGTGTGTGTGTGTGTGTGTACAAGGGGTGATAAAAGTCGTTGCTCATTGTCTCCTAAGTTGAAAGATGCTTTAAAAATGTCATGTTTTTCTTATTTTCTTTTTCTTTTCTTTTTCTTTTTTTTATCGCACGTTTTCTTCTTATGTCTTATTTCTTTTTTTTATTTTTTTACGTTATTCTTTTCTATCTTTTCCCTCTTCCCTCCTTTCTCTCCTCTCCCTTTCCTCTCCTTCCTTCAGCCCTTACTCCTTTTTTTATCTCTCTCTTTCTGCTCCTCTCTTTCTCTCTTCCCTTCTTCCTCCCTCTCTCTCTCTTTCTCTGTTCTCTCCCCTTCTTCCTCTCCCTTCTTCATTCATTGCTCCTTTTCAAGCCCTCCCTCTCTCCATCCTCCTCCTCCTCCTCCTCTTCCTCCTCCTCCTCCGTATCTTTCTTCATCTCCCCTCTCCACTTGCTCCTTTTCACGCCTCTCTCCTCCTCCTCCTCCTCCTTCTCCTCCTCCTCCTCCTCCTCCTCCCCCTCCTCCTCGTCATCAGTCATCGAAGAAGCCTCAAGGGGACACAGGACTGTAGATTCTCCTTCCTCTTCCTCCTCGTCATCACTCTCGATATTATCCCGTCAGCACTTTTCTTTTTTTTCTTTTTTCTTCTTTTCTTGTTCTTGCTCTTTCTTATTTTCCTTCTACTTGTATTTCTTTTTTTTTCTACAATCGGTCATTTTTTCTCTCACTTCTTTATTTCTCCTTTTTTGTTTTTGTTTTCTTTGACCTATCTTCTTTTGTCTTCTTTTCCTTCTTCTCCTTCTTCTATTCATTCGCTTTTTGGAATGATTTCTTTCATTGGCTATTTTTTTCATTTGTTTTTTTCTACCTTTTTCCTTTTTTTTCTTTTTCTTCTTCTTTTCTACTTCTTTATCTGTTCGCTTTTCGTGTTTTTTTTTTGGCTACTGCTTTTTTTCATTTCGTGTTTTTTTCTTTTTCTTTTCTTTTTCTTCTGCTTCTGCTTTTTTTCAAGTTTTTCTTCTTTTCTTTTTCTTTTTCTTCTTCTGCTTCTTTTTCTAATTCTTCTTCTTCTTCTTTTTCTCCTTCTTCTTCTTCTTCTTCTTCTTCTTCTTCTTTTTCTTTTTCTTTTTCTTTTTTCTTCTTCTTCTTCTTCTTCTTCTTCCTTATCGGGCACTCCTTTCTTTCTCTCACATTATCGCTTCATCGCCCTTCCTCCTCCTCCTCCTCCTCCTCCTCCTCCTCCCCCTCCTCCTCCTTTTCATTACCTCTTTTGTCCTTCCTTTGTCCCACGAGCACCCAACACACTTCGCAAAATACCCCTTCTCTTCTTTCTCCTCCTCCTCGTCCTCCCCCCCTCTTATCCATTCTCTCCTCCCTCCTCCTCCTCCTCCTCTTGTCCTTATACCTTTCCTCCCTCCTCCTCACCTCACCTCGTTCTCTTCCTTTTCAGCGTTTTTTTTATTTTTTTATTTTTCTCTTTTCTCCTTTTCTTTTTCTCTTCCTACTTTTCTTCCCTTTCTTCCTTCTTTACTCTGTTTCTCTACCTTTCTCTTTCCTGTATCTACTTGTCTATCTAAACCTCTCTCTCTCTCTCTCTCTCTCTCTCTCTCTCTCTCTCTCTCTCTCTCTCTCTCTCTCTCTCTCTCTCTCTCTCTCTCTCTCTCTCTCTCTCTCTCTCTCTCTCTCTCTCTCTCTCTCTCTCTCTCTCTCTCTCTCTCTCTCTCTCTCTCTCTCTCCATACTTTCCTTTGCTTTCTCCCTTTCCTTCTCATATCTTTTCCCCCTTTTCATTGTTCCTTCCTTCCTTCCCCATCACATTTCCCCACCAACAACCCCAACCCATTCCCCTCAACTCATTCCCCTTCCCCTCACACATTTCCCCTCACTCATTTCTCTCACCCATTCCTTCTCAACCCCTCCCTACACCCCATAACCTAATAACCCCCCTCTCCCCCTCTCTCCCCCCAACAGCTCCGAAAGTCCACCCCAGATAAGCCAGTAGGGGTTAACGCGCCCACCCCCATGCTGAAGGGAGACGACCCCTCCGCCCTCACCCCCCTCAACCAGCAAGACCCCCACTCCCACCCCCCCTCGCTGCCCCGCCCCCCCGACCTCGTATACCAGGTGAGTGAATTGGGGAAATGGGGAATATGGGGAGAGGTGAGAATATGAGAGAGAGAGAGAGAGAGAGAGAGAGAGAGAGAGAGAGAGAGAGAGAGAGAGAGAGAGAAAAGAATGAATACGGTTAATGAAGAAGAGAAAAATAAAGATAGGAGGGAAGGAATGTGTGAATGGAGAGGAACGAGAATAAAAGAAGGTAGAAGAGAAGATAGAAGAGAAGATGCAATGAAAAAAGGAATGGAGATAGGATGAATAAATGAGAAAGAAAATGGAAGGAAGGAAGATAGGAAGGAAAAACATTAATAAGAGACGGAGAATAAAAAAATAATCAGGAAAAGAAAACAAAAGAGGAAAAAGAAAAAGAAAGTAAGGAAACAGGAAGAAAAAGAAAACGGAGGAGAAAGAAACAGTGCAAGAAAGGAAGATAGGAAGGAAAAACATTAATAAAAGACGGAGTACAAAAAAAAAATCAGTTAAGGAAAACAAAAGAGGAAAAAGAAGACGAAAGTAAGAAAACAAGAAGAAAAAGAAAACGGAGGAGAAAGAGAGCAAGGAAGGAGGAAAAGAAAACAGAAGACACATTCATTTACACTTTTCAAAACAAATAAAAAAACAAGTAAACAAAAAATAGGGAAAGTCATATCTCTCTCTCTCTCTCTCTCTCTCTCTCTCTCTCTCTCTCTCTCTCTCTCTCTCTCTCTCTCTCTCTCTCTCTCTCTCTCTCTCTCTCTCAAAGTGGACCCTAACAATGGAAATTTCGATATTGCTTAATGGTCTGTCGTTAAACTCTACAAGACGCCATTTTGGTCCGTAAATTACACCCTTAGAGGAGGAGGAGGAGGAGGAGGAGGAGGAGGATAGAAAAAGGGAAATTGATATCAGTTTTGTGTGAGAGAGAGAGAGAGAGAGAGAGAGAGAGAGATGAACGTGAGAAAGACAGGTGGGTAACGCAGACAGGTAAGAAACGAGGGAGAGAGATGGAGAGAGAGGGAGGGAAAGTGTGATGCGTGAGAGAGAGAGAGAGAGAGAGGAGAGATGAAGGGTCTGAGATGAAGGGACACTTGATTGAAACAGAAGAGGAGAGAGAGAGAGGAAAAGAGAGTGACAAAGAGAGACCAATATAACAAAACTAAAAATAGGCGATTGATAGAAAAAGAAATATAAAAAGAAATGAAGGGAAATGAAGAGAAATATTACTAATTATATCAAAAAAATTATTAAAATTACAAGAACTTCAATTACAAATACCACATACACCAAACCACAGAAAAAACTCAACTTATTACAACCACAATAACCTCAACCATAAACAAACACCCAACTAACAACCCAATTTACCAATCCAATTTAACAACCCAATAAACCCTTACACACAAATAACAACAACCAACCATCACAAGCAGTTATCAACCACACATAACTAACAACCCAATTTAGCAACCAATTACGAACCACAACCAACTCTCAACACAGCCACAACCACAAACAACCAACAACCCAATTCCAACCCACACACAACCACATCCAACCACAACCAAAAAATACTAACCCAATTCCAGATCAAACCCAACCACAACGAAACACAACCAACCAACACAACCCCAACTGACAACCCAATTCAACCTCTAACAACCACCTTCTCTTTCCCGTCTGCAGGAGGTCAGCGGGTACAGTGCCAGCAGCGTGCGAGGGGGAGGTCACGGGGCGTCTTCG